>NW_027195757.1:130000-138001 GCF_038502225.1 Cherax quadricarinatus
CTCCACACTAGTCGATCACCCTCCCCCCCAGCCCATCACCCTCACCACCAGTCCATCACCCTCACCACCAGTAAATCACCAGCAAGGGAAGTGTGGAAGGGAGTTCATCTGATTGGACACAGATGGACTTCTGGAAACACAGTCATTCACCCTCCCCACCAGTCCATCACCCTCACCAACAGTCCATCACCCTCCCCACTAGTCGATCACCCTCACCGTCAGCCCATCACACACACCACCAGTCCATCACCCTCCCCACTAGTCGTTCACCCTCACCACCAGTCCATCACCCTCACCGTCAGTCAATCACCCAAACCACCAGTCCATCACCCTCACCACCAGTCCATCACACTCACAATGAGTCCATCACCGTCATCACCAGACCATCACCCTCCCCACCAGTCCATGAAACTCACAACCAATCCATCACCCACACCACCAGTCCATCACCCACAATACCAGTCCATCACCCTCACCACCAGTCCATCACCCTCACCACCAGTCCTTCACCCTCCCGACCAGTCCATCACCCTCACCACCAGTTCATCACCAGCAAGGGAAGTGTGGAAGGGAGTTCATCTGAGGGGACACAGATGGACTTCTGGAAACGCAGTCCTTCACCCTCCCCACCAGTACATCACCCTCACCCCCAGCCCATCACCCTCACCACCAGACCATCACCCTCCTCACCAGTTCATCACTCTCACCACCAGTCCATCACCCTCACCACTAGACCATCACCCTCACCAGTCCTTCACCCTCCCAACCAGTCGATCACCCTCACCAACAGTCCATCACCCACAACACTTGTCGATCACCCTCACTGTCAGCCCATCACCCACACCACCAGTCCATCACCCTAGCCACTAGTCGATCACCATCCCCACCAGTCCATCAACCTCACCACCAGTCCATCACCCTCACCACCTGTCCATCACCAGCAAGGGAAGTGTGGAAGGGAGTTCATCTGAGTGGACACAGATGGACTTCTGGAAACACAGTCCTTCACCCTCCCCACCAGTCCATCACCCTCACGACCAGTCCATCACCCTCATCACCAGACCATCACCCTCCCCACCAGTCCATCAAACTCACAACCAATCCATCACCCACACCACCAGTCCATCACCCACAATAAAAGTCCATCACCCTCACCACCAGTCCTTCACCCTCCCCACCATTCCATCGCCCTCACCACCAGTCCATCACCCTCACCACCGGTCCATCACCAGCAAGGGAAGTATGGAAGGGAGTTCATCTGAGGGGACACAGATGGACTTCTGGAAACACAGTCCTTCACCCTCACCAGAAGTCCATCTCCAACACCAACAGTCCATCACCCTCCCCACTAGTCGATCACCCTCACCACCAGTCCATCACCCTCAACGTCAGTCCATCACCCACACCACGAGTCCATCACCCTCACCACGAGTCCATCACACTCACCACGAGTGCATCACTCTCATCACCAGACCATCACCCTCCCCACCAGTCAATCAAACTCACAACCAATCCATCACCCACACCACCAATCCATCACCCACAATGCCTGTCCATCACCCTCACCACCAGTCTATCATCCTCACAACCAGTCCTTCACCCTCACCACAAGTCCTTCACCCTCCCCACAAGTACATCACCCTCACCACCAGACCATCACCCTCACCACCAGCCCATCACCCTCACCACCAGTCCATCACCCTCACCACCAGTCCATCACCCTCATCACCAGACCATTACCCTCCCCACCAGTCCATCAAACTCACAACCAATCCATCACCCACACCACCAGTCCATCACCCACAATAAAAGTCCATCACCCTCACCACCAGTCCGTCACCCTCCCCACCATTCCATCGCCCTCACCACCAGACCATCACCCTCACCACCAGTCCATCACCAGCAAGGGAAGTGTGGAAGGGAGTTCATCTGAGGGGACACAGATGGACTTCTGGAAACACAGTCCTTCACATTTCCCACCAGTCCATCACCCTCACCAACAGTCCATCACCCTCCCCACTAGTCGATCACCCTCACCGTCAGCCATCACCCACACCACCAGTCCATCACCCTCCCCACTAGTCGATCACACTCACCACCAGTCCATCACCCTCACCGTCAGTCCATCACCCAAACCACAAGACCATCACCCTCCCCACCAGTCCATCAAACTCACAACCAATCCATCACCCACACCACCAATCCATCACCCACACCACCAGTCCATCACCCACAATACCAGTCCATCACCCTCACCACCAGTCCATCACCCTCACCACCAGTCCATCACCAGTAACGGAAGTGTGGAATGGAGTTCATCTGAGTGGACACAGATGGACTTCTTTAAACACAGTCCTTCACCCTTCCCACCAGTCCATCACCCTCACCACCAGACCATCACGCTCACCACCAGCCCATCACTCTCACCACCAGACCATCACCCTCCTCACAAGTCCATCACTCTCACCACCAGTCCATCACCCTCACCACCAGACCATCACCCTCACCAGTCCATCACCCTCACCAAGAGTCCATCACCCTCCCCAGTAGTCGATCACAATCACCGTCAGCCCATCACCCACACCACCAGTCCACCAACCTCCTCACTAGTCGATCACCCTCACCACCAGTCCATCACCCTCACCGTCAGTCCATCACTCAAACCACCAGTCCATCACACTCACCACGAGTCCATCACATTCACCATAAATCCATCACCCTCATGACCAGACCATCACCAGACCATCACCCTTCCCACCACTCCATCAAACTCACAACCAATCCATCACCCTCACCACCAGTCCATCACCCACAATACCAGTCCATCACCCTCATCACCAGTCCATCACCCTCACCACCAGTCCTTCACCCTCCCCACCAGTCCATCACCCTCACCACCAGTCCATCACCCTCAACACCAGTCCATCACCAGCAAGGGAAGTGTGGAAGGGAGTTCATCTGAGGGGACACAGATGGACTTCTGGAAACACAGTCCTTCACCCTCCCCACCAGTCCATCACCCTCACCACCAGTCCATCACCCTCAACACCAGTCCATCACCAGCAAGGGAAGTGTGGAAGGGAGTTCATCTGAGGGGACACAGATGGACTTCTGGAAACACAGTCCTTCACCCTCACCAGCAGTCCATCACTCTAACCAACAATCCATCACCCTCACCACCAGCCCATCTCCCACACCACCAGTCTTTCACCCTCCCCACTAGTCGATCACCCTCACCACAAGTCCATCACCCTCACCGTCAGTCTATCACCCACACCACCAGTCCATCACACTCACCACGAGTGCATCACTCTCATCACCACACCATCACGCTCCCAACCAGTCAAACAAACTCACAACCAATCCATCACCCACACCACAAGTCCATCACCCACAATACCTGTCCATCACCCTCACCACCAGTCTATCATCCTCACCACCACTCCTTCACCCTCATCACCAGTCCATCACCCTCACCACCAATCCATCACCCTCACCACCAGTCCTTCACCCTACCCACCAGTCCATAACCCACACCACCATTCCTTCACCCTCTCCACCAGTCGATCACCCTCACCACAAGTCCATCACCCTCACCGTCAGTCCATCACCCACACCACCAGTCCATCACTCTCACCACCAGTCCATCACCCTCCCCACCAGTCCATCACCCACACCACCAGTCCATCTCCCACAACACCATTACATCATCCTCACCACCAGTCCACCACCCTCACCACCAGTCCTTCACCCTACCCACCAGTCCATAACCCACACCACCATTCCTTCACCCTCTCCACCAGTCGATCACCCTCACCACAAGTCCATCACCCTCACCGTCAGTCCATCACCCACACCACCAGTCCATCACTCTCACCACCAGTCCATCACCCTCCCCACCAGTCCATCACCCACACCACCAGTCCATCTCCCACAACACCATTACATCATCCTCACCACCAGTCCACCACCCTCACCACCAGTCCTTCACACTCACCACAACACCATCACCAGCAAGGGAAGTGAGGAAGGGAGTTCATCAGCCTCACCACTTTTTGAATTAAACCACGTCTCAGTAATGGCAAATACATCTATGTTACCTGCACTAGCAACTAGTCTCAACTCGTCCATCTTATTCCTAGCACTGCGACTATTTGTGTAATAAATATTTAATGACCCTCCTATCTCTTTACCCTTCCTGCTCCTTTCTGTTATTCCACTAAACCTATTACTGTCATTGTCAATTAGTGCCACTGGCTTTTCAATATCCTCCTCATTTTGCCTATTACTAGTTCTCCTAGTACTCATGTTACTACCCTGCGACTTCACAGTTTTCCCGCCAAAACCCATACCACTAACTATTCCTAGTTTAAAGACCTAACAGCTCCCTCCACTGCATTGGCCAGTGCTCCCACCCCACACCTAGACAAGTGAACCCCATCCCTGGCATACATGTCATTTCTGCCATAGAAGAGGTCCCAGTTGTCAATGAATGTTACCGCATTTTCCTTACAGTATTTGTCCAGCCAGCAATTGACACCAATTGCTCTAAACAACCATTCATTTCCAACTCCTCTCCTTGGCAAAATGCCACATATGACAGGTTTCCAGCCCACCCTTCATGATGTCATCCAGACGGCTAACAATATCCTTCATCCCAGCCCCAGGAAAACACACTCTCTGCCTCCTACTCCTATCCTTCAAACAGAATGCCCTATCCATGTACCTAATCTGACTATCCCCAACAACAACAATGTTTTTACCTTCCTTGGCGTCGTCCGTAGTGATGCTCCGAGTAGTCGACTCAAATTCGCCAGGTAGCATTACACCACTTGTAGAATTCGTCATGACATTCTCGATGGTCTTCGTTGGGGTTTCTAGGGATGTCTCACTCACGTCTGCCAATGCTACCTTGGTGCTCATTGTGGAATTCCCAGTAGAACACTCACATTCGTCAGGTAGCACCGAGAATGAGTTGGAAGTTTCCACGGCAGTCTTCTGGTTTCTCGTTGTTTCTGCCTCTCCAACCGTTTTCTTAATCTTCAGCTTGGTTCCATGTTGCCCGACCACTGACCAAGCTCCCCTCTTAACCTGCGGACTCACAACAGGAGGATTACTACGAATCCTCTTGTTCTCCTCCGTTAATCGCCGTATCTCCAGTTTAGCAACTCTGAGTTCTTCTCTCAGCTGCTGGTAAAGCTGCTCAAGACAGGGCATCCTGGTTCAGATTCACAGAGAGCACACAAACAGGTCTTCACAGAGCTAAGTACATGTCACCAAATATTATTCGATTTTTTCAATGCTTCAGGTATTTCATATATTTCAGGTATTTCATATATTTCATATATTTTTTAAAAATACCAAAAGCATTGAAAAAATAGAAAAATATGGCAAAATGATGTTTTACTGCATATTTCGACGATTTAGAGCATTTAGAACACTTCTCGGACAAACCTGATTTTTTAGAAAAAAATCATGGATTTTCAAACATTTTTATCAGAATTAATGATGGAATTGAAATTTTCGAGCCTTTTCAACATTTTAAAGTATGTTACATATTTTTCAAAAAGCCCATAAAATTTCGATGAAATTCAGAAATAATTTTGAATATTTCATATATTTTTTAAAAGTACCAAAAGCATTGAAAAAATCGAAAAATATAGTAAAATTATGTTTTACTACATATTTCGACGATTTTCAGCATTTAGAGCACTTTTTAATTAAACCTTACATTTTAGCTAAAATACATGGATTTTCACACTTTAAATATTTATTGACACAGTACTACACTAAAAAGTCATGTTTATCTTACTTTCAGCATAAAATTAAATTTCACCAGCAATTCTGATAAAAAAGTTTGAAAACCCATGAATTTTAGGTTAAAAATCAGGTTTGTCTGAAGTGTTCTAAATGCTCGAAATCGTCGAAATATGCAGTAAAACATCATTTTACCATATTTTTCGATTTTTTCAATGCTTCAGGTATTTCATATATTTCAGGTATTTCATATATTTCACACATTTTTTAAAAATACCAAAAGCATTGAAAAAAACGAAAAATATGGCAATATGATGTTTTACTGCATATTTCGACAATTTAGAGCATTTAGAACACTTTTCAGACTATCCTGATTTTTTAGCGAAAAATCGTGGATTTTCAAACTTTTTTATCACAATTACTGATGGAATTGAAATTTTCGAGCCTTTTCAACATTTTAAAGTATATTACATATTTTCCAAAAAGCCCATAAAATTTCAATGAAATTCAGAAATAGTTTTGAATATTTCATATATTTTTTAAAAATACCAAAAGCATTGAAAAAATCGAAAAATATGGTAAAATGATGTTTTACGGCATATTTCGACTATTTTCAGCATTTAGAGCACTTTTCAATTAAACTTTACTTTTTAACTAAAATACGTGGATTTTTACAATTCAAATATTTATTGACACAATACTAAACTAAAATGTCATATTTAACTTATTTTCAGCATAAAATTCAATTCCATCAGCAATTCTGATAAAAAAGTTTGAAAATCCATGAATTTTAGGTAAAAAATCATGTTTTCTGAAAAGAGTTCTAAATGCTCCAAATCGTCGAAATATATAGTAAAACATCATTTTACCATATTTTTCGATTTTTTCAATGCTTCAGGTATTTCATATATTTCATGTATTTCATATATTTCGCATATTTTTTAAAAATACCAAAAGTATTGAAAAAATCGAGAAACATGGCAAAATGATGTTTTGCTACACATTTCGACGATTTAGAGCACCTAGAACACTTTTCAGACAAACCTGATTTTTTATCTAAAAATCATGGGTTTTCAAAGTTTTTTTTATCTGAATTACTGATGGAATTGAAATTTTCGAGCCTTTTCAACATTTAAAAGTATATTACAAATTTTCCAAAACGCCCATATAATTTCGATGAAATTCAGAAATAATTTTGAATATTTCATATATTTTTAAAAAATACCAAAAGCATTGAAAAAAATCGAAAAATATGGTAAAATGATGTTTTACTGCAAATTTCGACGATTTTCAGCATTTAGAGCACTTTTCAATTAAACTTTACTTTTTAGCTATAATACATGGATTTTTACACTTCAAATATTTATTGACACAATACTGCATTAAATGTCATATTTAACTTACTTTCAGCATAAAATTCAATTCCATCAGCAATTCTGGTAAAAAAGTTTGAAAATCCATGAATTTTAGCTAAAAAATCAGGTTTGTCTGAAAAGTGTTCTGAATGCTCTAAATCGACGAAATATGCAGTAAAACATAATTTTGCCATATTTTTTTATTTTTTCAATGCTTCAGGTACTTCGTATATTTCAGGTATGTCATATATTTCATAAATTTTTTAAAAATACCAAAAGAATTGAAAAAATCGAAAAATATGGCAGAATGATGTTTTACTGCATATTTCGACGATTTAGAGCATTTAGAACACTTTTGCGACAATCCTGATTTTGCAGCTAAAATTCATGGATTTTCAAACTTTTTTATCACAATTACTGATGGAATTTAAATTTTCGAGCCTTTTCAACATTTTAAAGTATATTACATATTTTTCAAAAATCCCATAAAATTTCGATTAAATTCAGAAACAATTTTGAATATTTCATATATTTTTTAATAATACCAAAATCATTGAAAAAATCGAAAAATATGGTAAAATGATGTTTTACTGCAAATTTCGACGATTTTCAGCATTTAGAGCACTTTTCAATTAAACTTTACTTTTTAGCTATAATATAATTTTTACACTTCAAATATTTATTGACACAATACTACACTAAAATGTCATATTTAACTTACTTTCAGCATAAAATTCAATTCCATCAGCAATTCTGATAAAAAAGTTTGAAAATCCATGAATTTTACCTAAAAAATCAGGTTTGTCTGAAAAGTGTTATAAATGCTCTAAATCGTCGAAATATGCAGTAAAACATCATTTTACCACATTTTTCGATTTTTTCAATGCTT
>NW_027195758.1:0-137649 GCF_038502225.1 Cherax quadricarinatus
GGGGAAAACTGGGAGAGTAACATCTGAAGCTCACCCCGATTACCCCTGAGGCCGCGTATATTCCACTGTAAATAGGCCATGATTGGCAATGATAAAGATACCTGAAATCCGCAGGTAAGGGTTCCTACGGACTAGAGGGGTTAGAAAAGTTCACATGCGGAGGCAGTGGAAAACGTTCAAGCAGTGAAGGAACAGTGCGCTGTGAAGAAAGGAGTTGTGCAGATGGAGTAGAGGAGAGAGAAGGAGCGGAGGGTGGATCAATGTCCATTGATGGTTTGGTCTCTGCAATATATTCAGAGATTGCTTCAAGTGTTTCAGAATTTAGAGACGTCGTATGGGAGACAATATTGGAAATGGTAGGGGGAGGATGAGTAAAGATTAGAACTGTAATGGACTGTACCAAGGTAGGGGAGGGCGAAAGGGTGGAGGGAACTGGAGAAGCGTGGAAGGGGACAGAAGAGGCAGAAACCTGGGAGGTGGCAGAAGAGGAAGAAACTTGGGAGGGAACAGGGGAGGAAGGTACATTACGAGGAGGAGGGTGAACCTCTACACTTGTAACAGAGCCAGTGAGAGGGGGAGAACCAGGTACAGAGACAGGGAAGGGAAAATGAGGAGGTGGAAGATGGGTAGGAGGTGTTAACGGACCTTTTTTTGACTTTTGAGAAGTAGAGGGACGATTGGGAGGAGGTGTCATACGAGATCTCGTCGCTACTGAGGCTTGTGACAGAGAACACGAAGAAGCAAGATCAGACTGAGACGTTGAAGTAGGGACGTCTGAGCCGAGAACAGCAAAAGAATTAGCTACAGGAGTGACTATGGGAGAGGTAACCACAGAGGTGGGTGCAGAAGATGGGATACCAGAAGTGGGGGGACGTTTTGAAACACGGGAATAAGAAACACGAGGTAGTCACCCTTGGAGGCGGAGATGAGAAACTGCCATGGCATAAGGGAGACCTTCTTCCTCTTTGAGGTAACGGATTTCCCGCTCGTTTAAGTAGACTAGACAACGGCGAGAGTACGAAGGGTGAGCCTCATGACAATTAAGGCAAGAGGGAGGTCGATTGCAAGATGTATTAGAATGGTCATCGGCACCACAGCCTGGGCATTCGGCGATAGATCTGCAATATTTCGCTGGATGGCTAAATCGCCAGCAATTTCTACACTGTTGTGGTGTAGGGATCACCTTTTGAACTTGTAACCGATGTCCTGCTACATAAACTGAGGATGGGAGTTCAAGGCTGTCAAAAGTTAAACGAGCCACATTGCTAGGGTATCGTCTCCGCCCGCGGGCAGGAAGAACGTAAGTGTCTACTTTGAGGATTGGGAGATCTTGGAGTTCCAGCTGTTCAAGAATGTCAGTGCCACATGTCTGGAAATTTTGTTGAACTATGGTATGGGGCAGAATGACGGTACCACTACAAGAATTGAGGGAATGATGCTTTTCAATAGTTACAGGAACAGTATCGATATGGGAAAGACGAGAAAGCTCATGAGCCTGGGTAGCATTCTGTACGGTGATGATGCGCATACCGCTCTTAAGAGCATGAAAAGAAATATCTTTACCAACATGCCGTAGGAGTGCCTTGCCAATACTGTGGTCAGAAAGATAGGCAGTAGAGGAAGTCGGTCGTAAAGTGAAGAATATAGTCCATTGTGCAGTCTGAAACTGAGCGTGGAAAGGTAGTGAAGGACGTGTCGATCTTTTCTGAGAAGAACGAGAAGGTGGAGAAGTATCATCAGCAGGTAATTGTCGTTGTCGTTTAGGCGTGGGAACAGAGTTGGTCCGACGTGGAATGGGCCGGCGATTCGAAAATTGCCGCAATGTAGAGGGAGAGGCCGGAAGCATAGTCAGAGGAGAGCGAAGGTCAGATAAATCGAAGGAGTCAGTCGAGGCCTCAGTACCTGAAGTGGGTGAGGAAACAGCACCGGCAAGAGGTACAGAGGCATGAGGAGTGTCCGAAGAGTGGTCCAAAGATGAGGCAGGGTCAGAACGGGGTGCGGTATCAAGAAGGGGCCCGGGGGTAGCAGGTTCATGGACTAGGGCTGCCATGGTTAGGTTACTTCTTTCTTTTTGTTTTTAAGAAAAAAAAAAGAAAGAAGAAAAGAAAATAAAAATAAAAAAAAGAATAAAAAAAGGGGGGACCGGGGAGGGATAGTTCCTAGGAGGAATGAAAGGGCCAGAAATCTCCCTCCGCGCCCAAGAGGACCTCAGCACCGCAAGTAGCGCAGATGCAGCATGGAACCCATGTCATACCCTACCCATCATGCCAGTAAACCGGCAATCCGGGATAGCAACCTCACATCTGCCGAGCTACCTCAGTGGACAAAAGAGAGGGCGGCCGGAAATCCGCCACAAAGCATACCTCCTTCGGCCACCACCCCCGGAATCCGAAAGGTGGCTTCCAGAGATACACCCGTCGCCCGAGAGACACCCAAAGCCACCCTCCGGGATACCGGAGAGGGATCAGGACATCCCCAGGCAATCCAGATTCCACGGCAAACTACGCCACCGCCAAGAACCTCAACGGAATGGGATGGACCCCGGTACCCTTTCTCCTACCTAGGAACTAGCGTGCCTGTGAAAAAAAAAAGGCCAAAAAGGAAGGGCAAAAGGGAGGGGTGGGGAGGAGGAGGAGGAAAGGAAAAAGGGAAGGATGGGATAGGGGACGGGGGATTGGGGGGTAATTAGATTCGGTCTGAGAAAGTGGACCGACAGGTCTAATTCCTCAGACCAAGAGCCTCTTCACCACGCCAAGGAGCCCCCCTTGAAGAGGAATCCGGGGATTGAAGGCGTTTTGATATTTAAAGAGGAGAGGTTTTCCTACTTTTCGGCACATCCTGTACCAATATTTTCCTTTATTTTGTCACGAATTTTCATATATTGCTCCAGAACGCCTTATTCTATTGGCTTCAAGATTTGAATGCGTGTTTAATGAATTTTGGATAAGATTCATGGGACTATTTCCGTGCATGGTGCCCTGTGCATGGTGCCCTGTGCATGGTGCCCAGTACATGGTGCCCTCTGCATGGTGCCCTCTGCATGGTACCCTGTGCATAGTGCTACATAAGCCATTTTTATTTTTTTTATTCCATGTGATTACTCGAGAAAATCTTTTGTGATCAGACATTTTGCCACATTTAACTTCGAAATTGTATGGTAATATTTTACCTTACTGCTTTATTTTTCCCTTGATGCTAGTGAGGAACTACTCGTCGCTTGGTTGATAGTGTCCTCAGTTCACACACTGAGAGTCCGGGATCAATACTCAGCACGGGTGAAACGTTGGGTATGTTTCCTTACTTCTGCTGTTTCAGTTCACTAAGCAGTAAGTAGGTACCTGAGTGTAAGTCGCCTGTTGTGGGTCGCATCCTGAGGTAAAAGCTTAACCTAAGTTGCCAGAAATGCCTTGCATAACCTGGGACTTTCTTTATAGTATACCAATGATGTCAGTTGGATCTGTTATAGTTGTAACTTGTACTTGTAGAAATAACGATTATTATCTTGCCCTTGTCTATATAAAATTTTAAAACCTCTCATTTGACAAGTGATACATGAATTATAAGAGTGTAGCGCTGTCTTCTGATTAAAACGTAACAATTCTGAATGGCATTAACCTTCGATAGTTAATGCATCGTACGATATAGATGGAACGTTTAATGGGTTAATGCAGCTTAGGCATCTTCTCAGTTTTAAACGTTAAGTGTTGAAGTGTTTTCTTCAGTACGCATTACTGAATGGGTCATTTTATGACCAGATCCATGACTTTTTTTATCTAGTGAATTAACTAGTACCCGTAGTATGAGTGAACTTGTGTATATGTTGTACTTTGATTCACTCTACAACTATGATTTCATTTACAGGAGATTGTACAATGTTGTGGGTGAGGAGCGAGTGGCTGGCTTGGGATACGGGAATAATCACCTACTTGGTCATCACTGTCTTGGTTACCATCACAATGGTGTGGTACTTCAAGAGACAAAAGACGGTGAGTACAGGAGGTTGTAGGTGTTGTTACATAGTTGGTAGGTGACAGGAATCACCTGCCTCGAAACAAACCACCAACTATTTTTGATGTTTCAGAACACCTGAAGATCATCTTATTTCGAGAAAAACAGTTATGCAAATTCTTTGTAAGTCAATAATTATGTGCCTAAATATACCCTTGAGAATTTTAAGAAATATGAATCACGACTGTTTATAGTCAATATATCACTGTTGGTGACATATTCATCAGTATATTCATCACATTCAAGTTTCTCCTAACTTATTCAGCAATTTTTTCTATTTACTTTATTTAGGTTAGATTAGGTTTGGCTTGATTACCATCATTTAATAATGGTTAGTGTCCCAAGATGAAGAGCACTTGTAATCCCACTTATCGGCTGTCAAATGCCCGATTAGACAGGTAGCCATAGACAGTATGTCAACATGATGTGCGCCATAAAGGAGTAATTATAATAAATATATTGGCGCACACCTTTGTTTTGCTACCTGTTATGCTACTGATGCTTTAAAATGGTTACCATTATAGAGCAAAATCTTCATGATAAAATAAAAACATATCTCTTTCATAATTAAAGTAACTTCGTGTATATACTGGGAAAATAAGACTTTCAATACAAGGAACCGTTATTAAGGAAAGACAAAGAACAATAGAGCTATTATATGATTAAGACACCAGGCGACAATAACAAGGTTCACCTTCCAAGCTGAAAAAATGTTCATGGAGGCTGGAGGAAAAAGAACTATCGAACCTGTAGATTCGTGTATGAGTGAAAACAGTGCTCAGTTAATAAGCTGTGTTTGTCTTAATATGAATGTTATAACCTGATTTCTTCAGGTGAATTCAGAGATGTCAATTGCACTTCTTTCACAGCAGAATTCCCTCATTGGCAATAATAGGATTGGAGATCTACTTCTTGTTTCTTTAATGTCATTGTCACTGTATTCAGAAAAGTCGTAATGAATGACTCTCAATCAAACTCACTAAAGACTGGAAAGGAATCAGTGAGGCATTCTTGTCTTACGAATTTATTAGCATTTTTCACCATGACATTTGAAAAAGCAGACCATGATAAAGAATGTGATACTGAGTATATAGATTTCAGTATTGCCTATGATAAGAGTTTCACACAAATAGCTAATGAAGAAAGCAGTCGTATACGGTATAGGAGAAATTGTCTCCGGGGCCGAGGCATGGTCCACAAGAGTCGTCATAAATTTGAAGAATTTGGAATGGGGGAATCGTTACAAGTGGAATGCCACTGGGGTGAATATTTGCCCAAATTTTGGTCAAAATCTGTAAAAATCGACATAGCTGAGGTAAAAAGTAGCAAAAACTTTGAGTAGTATTAAATAAGTTGGACACCTACATTTGTGGTTGTTGTTGGGTGTAAGTTGCACCTGTCTAGCATAGGCTAGTAGGCCTATTGTCATGTCCAGTATTCTTAGGGTCATCCACTTATCCAAGTTGTTGCCTGTGCCATCAAAAAGCCATAAGTTCCAAGAATATCTAAAAGTCATATATATAAATGCAATATCCACTCATGATAAAATATACATAAAAACCTAAGAAGCTAAAATCAAAGTACTCAACTAGCCGTTCAATATTACACAATGAAGGTTTGTCTCTAATAATGTACAAAAACTCCACAGTGGCCAGAACCACAGGTTTTGACTGACTGGCAAACACAGTGAATGATTCATGGTGAAACCATACCACGGGTGGGGATAGAACCCGCGATCAGAGAGTCTCAAAACTCCAGACCGTCGCCTTAGCCACTGGCTAACCCGACGGTCTGGAGTTTTGAGACTCTGATCGCGGGTTCTATCCCCGCCCGTAGTATGGTTTGTTTGCAATCGTGTCATTACGATTTCGTGATTCATGGTGAAGTTCTGGGCATCAGTGTTGGCATGTGTTGTTGAACGGTAGTTTTCCCAATAGCCTATTTGTCCTACTGGAACTTCGCAAGCTCTCATAAATGCGGACACGTATTGTAGCTATGATAATTAAATGTGTAGACAGCAGAGTATTGTGGCCCGGTGGCCTGGTGGCTAAAGCTCCCGCTTCACACAAGCAGGGCCCGGGTTCGATTCCCGGAGGGTGGAAACATTTCGACACGTTTCCTTACACCTGTTGTCCTGTTCACCTAGCAGCAAATAGGTACCTGGGTGTTAGTCGACTGGTGTGGGTCGCATCCTGGGGGACAAGATTAAGGACCCCAATGGAAATAAGTTAGACAGTCCTCGATGACGCACTGACTTTCTTGGGTTATCCTGGGTGGCTAACCCTCCGGGGTTAAAAATCCGAACGAAATCTAATCTAATCTAATCTAACAAGTACAACATCTTTTTAAAGAAAATAAATTTTAATGTACAAAGGTTACTGGGAAAGAGTCAACTGCTCTCTAAGCAGGAATATTTTGTGTTGATAATGCCATAACATTAGAGTTTGCCTTTGAATTATTTGTTAAAACCTGTCATATAACTTATATTTTGGAGCAGAATCTGAAATAGTGTCAACATATGGAAAGCAATAATAGCGTGATAATTATGATAATTTCCCTGCAATATGTGTGATATTGTCCCTCCCGAAGAAGAGACATTATAAGCTCCCTATTGTTTTTAAAGTCCCACATGTTTCAAAAATAAAAATAAGTGAATAATCATTTTAGATGTGTTTAGAATTCTCCAGAGTTATGTGGGTGAAGTGTTAACTCAAAATTGTACTTGTAAAAATTTATCCTCATAATTTTCTCATAAAAGTCGTTGGTCCTTCTGAACCGGAGGTGATCAGTAAAGATCAAATAAATTAAATATATAAATGTGACTTGACTGGAAAGATGTTATTTATTTGTGTCTGCAAAAATTAATTACAACATAATAATGTACATTGTGTGACTGAAAAGAGAATGGTCCACAATAAAATCATTATTTAATGTTAATTGTTTAAATAATTGTGTAATTATTATGTAATTAATAATATTAATAATATAATTGTGGAATTGCATTGCCCAAATATAGGTACGATCATTATTGCCTTAAAGTTGCTTAGCCCAGATGGGAATAGAACTGTAATTGCCATATATATTAATTTGCTATGCCAGAAAATTTGGCTAGGATTTTTCAAGGAATTTGTAATAATGACTTTCATAAAGTGCATCACTGTATAATTTGTGTGTAAAATAGTATTAATTTATGTTCAAGTTCAAATCCAAATAAGAACCACAGAGAACTAACAACATTAATGTAAATGGTAAACCCTTGGATATTAAAACAATAGAAGTGTCTTTGAAAGCAAGGAAAGGTCGTATAGTGGCATAGTGCCAGACAAATGGAAAATGGCAAATGCAACACCTACATACAAAGCAGGTGACAGGTCCTTTGCTTTGAAAGATAGACCAATAAGTTTTACCTCCATAGTGAAAAAAAATTATGGATTCAATAACTGCCGAGGCAATTAGTAGCCATCTTGAAAGGCATAAATTGATTAATGAATTTCAGCACGGTTTTACAAAGGGGTGGTGCTGTCTTATGAATTTACTAACAATTTTCAGCAAGGTATTTGAGGAGGTTGATCATGGTAATGAATATGATATTGTGTATATGGACTTCAGTAAGGCTTTTGACAGAGTTCCACATCAGAGGCTATTGAGGAAAATTAAGGCACACAGAATAAAAGAAGAATGTTTTTCCTGGGTAGAGGCATGGTTGACAGATAGGCAGCAGAATGTTTGCGGCAATGGGGAGAAATCAGAGTGGGGGTGCGTCACGAGTGGTGCTCCACTGAGGTAAGTGTTGGGCCCTTTGTTGTTCACAATTTATATAAAAGCATTGATGTGGGAATAAATAGAGATATAAACAAGTTTGTTGATGATACCAAAATAGATCACCTAATTCATTCTAATGAAGACATTAGAGCACTTCAGGAAGATTTGAATAGACTGATGCAGTGGTCGGAGAAGTGGCAGACGCAGTTTAGTATAGATGAATGAAAAGTTCTAAACATTGGACAAGAAAATAACCATGCCATATATCAACTAAATAATGTAGATCTTAAGATTAGTGTTTGCTAAAAGGATTTAGGAGTTCTAGTTAGCAGTAATCTGAAACCAAGACAACAGTGTATAAATGTTCTCAATAAAGCGAACAGAATCCTTGGCTTTATATGAAGGAGCATAAATAACAGGACTTCTCAGGTTGCTCTTCAGCTCTCTATATGCATAATTAGGTCTCATCTAGATTATGCTGCACTGTTCTGGTCACCGAATTACAGAATGGATATAAATGAATTGGAAAACGTATAAAGGCGGATGACAAAATTGATCCCATGTATTAGAAATCTTCCCTCTGAAGACAGACTGAGGCCTAACTAAGGATATAGAGAGTTGAAGAACAACCTGAGAAATCCTGTTATTTATCCTCCTTCATATAAAGCCAAGGATTCTGTTTACTTTATTGAGAGCACTTATGCACTGTTGTCTTGGTTTTAGATTACTGCTAACCAGAGCTCCTAAATCCTTTTTGCAATCAGTAATCTTAAGATCTACATTATTTAGTTGATATGTGGCATGAAGGATGACAAAATTGATCCCATGTATTAGAAATCTTCCCTATGAGGATAGACTGAGGGCCCTGAATCTGCACTCTCTAGAAAGGCGTAGAATTAGGGGCGATATGACTGAGGTGTATAAATGGAAAACAGAGATAATTAAAGAGAATGTATATTGCGTGATAAAAAATATTTATCCAAGACAGGACTCTAAGCAATAATTTTAAGTAGGAAAAATTCATATTCATGAATGCTATTTGAAAGTACTGGTTTGGTAATAGAGTTTTGGATGAGTGGAACAAACTCGCAAGTAGTCATATAATCTAAGACCTTGTGAAGTTTTAAAAATAGGACGGATAAATACATGAGTGGATGTGAGTTGGATCTGACTAGCCGTGCTCCTTTCTTAAGTGGATGTGACCTGAACTGACTATGTGGATCATTGGTTTAAGCCGGGAGGTGACTTGGACCTGCCTTGCATGGGCCAATAGGTCTGCTGCACTGTCCCTTCTTTCATATGTTCTTAAATGGCAGGAACCAGGAATAAAGGTTCACCACAGAAAATTAAGAGGAATAAGTACTTAAATGAGGGTAGCCTTCTTAATAATAGGTTAATGAGGCAAAAAACGTGATTATCTTTTTTCCTAAGGAACTCATTCCTCAAGAAACTGGAATGCATATGTTTGCTGGAATGCTAGGGTGGATAAATTGGAGGAACATAACAGGTATATCAGGTGTTTGGGCAATCATAATGTGAAGGATAGCTATGCTAAATTAAATAATTGTTATTAGGTGTCAGAAGGGAAGACTCCATATTGTAATATGCCAGGGATTGTATAATGATAATGATGATAACTCTGGCACAGCTGTTATTAATGTAAAATTAGCACCAAATGGCAATGATCATAGAATTGCTGAAGTAGCCTTGTCTGTATTGGACAAAAGGAATCAATCAAAAAATGTAAGTGCTTTGTTTGACGAAGGATCTCAGCGCACATTTATAAAAAGTAATTGCCTTAAAGGCATGACTGTGCAAAATGGAAATACCGAAAATTTGAAACTGTCTGGATTTTCATCAGAGAAAAAATTCCAGCTGTATGACACAGTGTATATTCATGTCGGCCTCGGCAGTGAGAGGAAACGTATTAATTTAGTCATCGTGGATAGGTGCTAAAGAAAATATCTACAATTGGGCTTAGTGAATTTACCTGATGGTATGCCCAATAAATTGACAGAATGGGTTAGAATTGGCAACCTCTTCTGTGAATAATGACTCAGTAGGGCCAATAAATATTTTAATACGGAGTGATTATTATGCCTCATTCGTCAAGGGTATTGGTAGAAAATGTGGCGTGACTCTTAAAAACAGCAGGAAGCCATTGTGTGTAAGGTAGGCTTCCCGGCTCTAGTAATGAATCACTAGGCGAGTCAGTAAATGTGGTCACTGTGTCTCTCTTTCTAATGAAAGAGGATGATGATGAACCAGTATATTAATTATGAGAGACGGATACCATGGGAATTAATGTGGATGATGGAAGTCCAAATGATTCTTTTACCAAGGAATACTTGAAGTCTGTTAAACATGAACATCAACAATATTGGTATCGTGGAAGCTGAGTCATCAGGAACTGCCTACAAATTATAGGATGGCTTCTGGACAATTAAGACACAGCTCCACGAGTTAAGATTTATTGACCGATTACAATAAAATAATTTGTGAACAAGTAAGGAATAAGTTCATTGAAGAGGTACCTCCTGATCAGGCTAAAATTAATGGTCACTACTTACCGCACCACAAAGTTAACAAAAAAAAAAAGACCTAAAACGACTCCCTTGAAAGTAGTTTTCAATTACAGTGCTAAGGTAGTAAGGATATATCAAGCCTGAATGAATGTTTAATGACAGAACCGTCGTTCAGAGAAAAATTAGGAGACAACCGACTAAACTTCATGGTAAAGAATTATGCTTTCCTAAGAGAGAATTTGCAGGAGGCAGACCGGGACTATACCCGTTTCTTGTAGCCTGATAATCCTAGTGATCCACTTTACCTTACAAAAACTTTCCACGTTAGGAGTATACTATTTGGCTCTTCATCTGATCCGTGTCTACTTCAGGGGACTCTAAATGCTCGTCTCAAACTTTCAGAAGTCCAGTGAGTGAATCAATGAGTTAACAGTTTTATGTGGACAATTTCCTAGGTGTGACTTCAACTGAAGAGAAAATAATGAGGATATGTGCGGAGGCACTTATCCTCACGAGGGAATGGAATAGCAATTCGTCCAAACTATATAGTATATATAGTATATACGTATATATATATATATATATATATATATATATATATATATATATATATATATATATATATATATATATATATATATATATATATATATATATATATATATATATATATGTCGTGCCGAATAGGCAGAACTTGCGATCTTGGCTTAAATAGCAACGCTCATCTTGCCATATAGGACAAGTGAAAATTTGTGTATGCAATAATTTCGCCAAAATCATTCTGAACCTAACGAAAAAAATATATTGATTGTGTTTGTTTAGTACTAAATTATTGTAAACGTATTTAAAACATATTTAGTTGGGTTAGGTTAAAATAAATTGTTCTTCTTATAATAAGGTTGGGTAAGTTTTCTAAGATTCTTTTGGTGCAAAATCAAAAACTTTTATATTAACATTAATGAAAAAAATATATCTTTAAACGTATAAGAGAAAATTTCAGAAAGGACTTAATTTTAAATGAGTTCTTGCTAATTAACCAGTTTTACATATATATATATATATATATATATATATATATATATATATATATATAAATATCTTCTTCTTTCAACATACCAGCCATATCCCACCGAGGCAGGGTGGCCCAAAAGAAAAAACTAAAGTTTCTCCTTTTATATTTATTAATATATACAGGAGAAGGGGTTACTAGCCCCTTGCTCCCGGCATTTTAGTCGCCTCTTACGACACGCATGGCTTACAGAGGAAGAATTCTGTTCCACTTCCCCATGGAGATAAGAGGAAATAAACAAGAACAAGAATTAGAAAGAAAATAGAAGAAAACCCAGAGGAGTGTGTATATGTATGCTTGTACACGTATGTGTAGTGTGACCTAAGTGTTAGTAGAAGTGGCAAGACATACCTGTAATTTTGCATATTTATGAGACAGACAAAAGACACCAGCAATCCTACCATCATGTAAAACAATTACAGGCTTTCGTTTTACACTCACTTGGCAGGACGGTAGTACCTCCCTGGGCGGTTGCTGTCTACCAACCTGCTACCTACAATATATATATATATATATATATATATATATATATATATATATATATATATATATATATATATATATATATATATATATATATATATATATTTTTCTGTAAATGTATTTTGTTTATTAATAAATGTTCACATAGAATAAAAAATATATAGGGGGTGGTAGGAGAAGAAAATATTCAAACAGCTCCGGGGAGAACCTTGAGTTTTCTCTGAGGTACGTTTATTGTCTTCTCTGAGGATGAGGGTCCCCATTCCAGCCATAGAGGTGGTACTTCCCTATATTATCTATTTATATATATATATATTATATATATTTACATTAATATATATATATATATATATATATATATATATATATATATATATATATATATATATATATATATATATATATATATATATATATTACACACACACACACACACACACACAAACACTGATCTCTGGCCGAAGGAGACTCGAACCTACGAACCTTGGAACAAGGTACGCAGTGCTTTACCATTCTCACCACACTGGACCAATACCTTGGCGCCCAGCTCACGCTAGACGTTGATCCAAGGCAGCCAGCTTTCAGGGGGAAGGCTTACAGCTTTTCATCTCATCCCCTGCATGCATCGATCAACTAGAGATTTTAACAATGCTAGGAATTCGCAAGAGCATGCGAAATATACACAAACACTGATCTCTGGCCGAAGGAGACTCGAACCTACGAATTATCTGTGACATACATCGCTCCTCCACCTTTCTTGTTGACCCTATCAGTGTGGAATAATTTATAGCCTTGAAGGTGGCATTCAGTATCATTCAGTATCATTCTGTATCATTCAGATTGAACCAGGTCTCTGTTATGGCAATATTTTCTGTTTCTTGCACTTGCAATAAATCTTAGCTCATCTATCTTATTTCTTACACTCCCTTTGTTTGCTGACCAGCTCCATTGTCTTTACTTGTAACTATATGATGAATAATATCCTTTAAACATTTACTGTTTTCAGCCCTAATGCTGCAACCTGACTGCTTCCTACACACACCCATACGTCTACCTTCTATCAGTTTAAAATCCTAGACAAGTAAGCAATGGCTTTCTCGATCGAGCTGGTAAATGCTACCACCCCTGCCCCAGGGAGATGTACCCCATCCCTTGCATACATATCATGTTTGCCATAAAAGTTGACCCAATTGTCAATGAATGGGATTGAAAGTTCCTTGCAGTATCTGTCTAGCCAGCAATTTACACCAATTGCCCTAGACATCCATTCACTCCCCGCTCCCCTTCTAGGCAAGAGGCTACATATAATTGCGACCCCTCCCTTAGACCTAATTAAATCCATAGCTCACCTATACTTATCCAGTAGCTCATCTCTCCTACCCTTCCTGATATCATTTCCACCAGCACTGAGACAGATAATGGACTTGTTCCCATTACCTGACATGATATTATCCAACCAGTTGACTATGTTACCAACACCAACTCCAGGGAAGCACACTCTCTGTTTCACCTTCTTATCCCTATTACAGAAACCACGGTCCATATAGCTTACCTGTGAGTCGACATCCACAAAAATGCGCTTACCTCTATTTGCAGGGGAGGTAGTGCCTTTACCTTCACTTACCACTGAAGTACACTCATCCTGAGGAACAGAGAAGCGATTTTCTTCCTTCAAACTTTATCTCCAAACTTTCCTTATTTTGACGCTCCTATCATTACTGGGAACCACTCGCCACTTGTAGCATGTGCTGGACTGCTCCTCACTGCTGGTAGCCTCATTTCCTTCACCCAATCCAGCCACCTCATACTCCAATCGAGGTGAACCTTCAGCCTCCTAATTTCCTCTTGAAGTAGGACCTTCTCCTCCAACACTCTAACCTCAGATTTCAAAACACTGCAGAAGCAAGCAATGGCTTTGTAATCATCCACATTAATCCCCAAAGCTAGAACTATGCTCTGAAAAACGTCATAACAGCAACCATCAAAACCTACCTGACCCATAGTCAGATCATTCCAGTTCAGCCCACCCAGGTAATTTCTCAGTCCCATGAAGTCGGCCAAGTGGAAATCTGGGACAGAGACCACAAGTAACCCGCTCATAGGATACTGAAACTGGTTAATGGTCCTAGTAGGATTGATATGTCGTAATAGGTTCCATGTGTCCTATATATGGGTGTTGTGTACAAATTGGTTAAGTTAGGGTTGAATTAATTATGCATTGCAAACCTGAATATTTTTCTGTAGATGGCATTGCTAATGGAAAGGACACCCAACATATCATTTATTTAATATATTTGCTTAATTGTGTTAGCAGATCATAATTCTAATTTAAAAATACTTCTTCAACGGAGCCTTGGTAAAGACTGCATTAAAATAAAAGCTAAACAATTTCTCAATGGGTACGTTTATATTATTCAATCTTTCAATAAAACTCTGATTGACAACTATATGTGATTTAGAAGAATGATGCTTAGCCAGTCATTTTATTAATTTATGTCACAGAATTTAACATTAAGGTACTAATAACTGGTTATAAGTTAAGTGTTTAATCATTACCTTATTCAACTTATAATTACACAGTTATGTCTGTGAATAAAAGCATTATTAAACCTGTTCTTTCTCCTTCATGCCAAGAAGGAACAAGTACATAAAATGTCTAGATGCTGGTGTTGGGTAGAAACTTACTGTAGGTTGGAGTGAGTTGCCACAACTGTGTACCCCACAATGGCAGTGCTGTGTTTTGTTATGTACTCGATTGTGACTGCAAAACATATTTAGACAATTTCAAACTAATGTGTAAGTGTAACTAATTATGTAAGAACGTGAAGTGTTGAATGAAACTTTGGTGAATTGTTTCCAGACTATAACATGTCTGAATGATACATCTGTTTCAGCACGATAATTCGCGCTTAAGTCAATGGAAATTTCTATAAAACGTTTGGTTGTAGAATTCTTAGTAGTAGTCAAGACAGTCGACGTCAGTCTAGTAGCGAGATTATTGAAGGTTAGTTAATACCTCCTGATGAGGTTAACTCACTCCTTCATACCAAGTGACGTGGTCATGTGATATGCTGATTCTCTGTCTTACTGAATAAAGTTATACATAAAATTTCGGCATTTTTGGGTATAATGAGTGAAGAGAAAGTTCTCAAACCGAACTTGCCGGACATGTTCCAGTAATCCTACTGCAGTGCTCCTCTCTTCTTTTGTTCTTATATAACTAGTATGTAAATTCTGACGTGGTGGTTCCTGCTGGTTCCTAATTAGGCCTGAGATTCAACTAAAAAAATATTAAAATAAATAAATTTATGTAATTTAAAATGTGAGAGAATCTGCAGCCTATAAAATGTATTAACTGTTTACTTCATTAAAAGAAAATTATAAATATCAGCGGAGTTTGTGATTTTTGTTGTTGGTTGTCAGGTGTGGCTGCTGAACCAGATCCCGGGTCCCAAAGGTCTTCCAATACTGGGTAATGCACTCTACCTCTATGTGGATCCACCAGGTAAGATACCTTCTCTCATACATAAATACCAAAGTAAAAGAATAATAGAATATAAATACTGAGTTTTCCCCATTTTGATTTTGTTCAGTGGCGTTTTTTTGGCTGAGTTTAGGTATTTAATAATGAGTTGTTGCCACTTATGATAATGTGCATCTTATTTCTTTCTATATGATATTCTCATAGCTAGAATCTTTGCTTCCATGTCCATATTATTTAAAACAATAAAAATGCTTTTCAGTCAAAAATTATGATTTTTTTTTTTACCTTTGTTTATCTCAGAGTTCTTCCGGAGAACCTTGAAGGTGACCGAGTACGGTGAAGTTGCCAGGTTGTGGATGGCCCATAATCCTTACTGCTTACTAAGCAGCGCCAAGGCAGCAGAGGTAATTTTAATTTAGCCAAAGTTTGAATGTGGTAGTTACTGTAAAGAATGAAAATGCTACTAAAATCGTAGAAGATCTGGATAAGGACCATGGTTTATTTCCTTATGTTAAAAATACAAATAATTCGCAGGGATCTGGGGGTATATATTTTTATGCATTTTCATCCTCTGGGTAGTCATGAAGCAGAATGACGTGGATGACAAAGTAGTGGAGGAAGACTCCATACACTCGCTCACTCTGCAGAAAGGGTAAGGGGCGAAAACAGGCCTGGTTTGCTTCAATTTCTATGGTCATTGGTCCCATGGTATATGCAGGGATTTTAAACCAATAACCACACTTGATATAAACTCAGAGAGATGCTTTTGGGTCTGCCCAAACTAGGTACACCTGTATGAGGAAATTACATCTGTATTAAAAGACAAGAACACCTATAAAATATCCTTCTCCCAAGGATATCCTTCTGTGAGCATGGTATGACAGCTAGGAAAATAAGATGGGTGGTTTGGACAGGGCTGTCTTGGACGACAGTGCTCCTGAGGGTAGTGTTGTCTTGGACGACAGTGCTCCTGAGGGTAGTGTTGTCTTGGACGACAGTGCTCCTGAGGGTAGTGTTGTCTTGGAGGACAGTGCTCCTGAGGGTAGTGTTGTCTTGGACGACAGTGCTCCTGAGGGTAGTGTTGTCTTGGAGAACAGTGCTCCTGAGGGTGCTCGTGTTGTCCTGGAGGACAGTGCTCCTGAGGGAGCCAGTGCTGTCCGAGAGGACAGTGCTCCTGAGGGTGCTAGTGTTGTCCTGGAGGACAGTGAAATAAAAAAGCAGACATTGGCCGTAGTGATGAAACAAGTAAAGACAACGCTATTCAATTCACAGAGGTACAAAACAGTGATAGTGCTGGAGATGGAACAAAAGGGGATGATGCCTCAGATAATAATGTCTACTCATTACCAGTAAAACCTGGTAGAAGCACTGATGCCCATACAGGGGTGATAGATAGGGTCTTCCCACATCTCCAAATTCTAAAACATCTTCGAAGATCAAAACTCCTTCTGCCCCACACTTTACTTTTCCCGCTTCTTACTCTAGTCCTTTACCTCATACCACATCAGTTACCATTGTGGATGTCCATCTGTCCCCACGTACAGTCACTCCCTCTCCTGTTTCCACTCAACTTTCTTCCCATCAGTATACTGCTAATCTCTTTTTGTCTTCCCTTTCTTTGACAACTACCGAAGTCTCTCCATTCTTTACAAAGTCTTCACCATTTGGCTCTGACACCATGCTTCCTCCATTTTCCTTGTCAGCTGAAACGAAGCAAGTCGTCTCTGTGTTTTTTGAGGAGACAAAACCGGTGATGGACACTGACCCACTTACTAGAACTTTACATTCACACCTTCTACATTTAATTCTACATAACATCTTTCTTCTCAGAGTTCCCGTAATTTCCCGCTTCTCCTACACGTCGACTTTACAGACCTTCCTAGTCCGTAAACAATTCCATCTTACTGTTACTGTTATACTTCTAACCACATATCATGATTTTCTTACAGTGGAATATTAGAAAACTTAGAGGTAAATGAGGAGAGGTTAAGGAGTTGCTCTCCAAGTTTTTTTCGTTATGTGTCTGTTTACATGAACTAAAATAGAGCTCCGCTGTTGTCCTCCCCATCTTAGGCTGTTATATTGTGATCACCAGATCCTTGTCCCGATAGGATATATAATGAAAGTGTACTTCTTCTGATCTCCGATATACCATAGTTTCAGATTTTTATTCATACTTTTTTGCATTACAAGTGGTTTACAGTCGGCTCTTCGTATCTTTCTTTTTTCTCGACCATTATCTATTTTTGATGTTGCTCTTCTGGTTTCTTCCCAGATCCACCTCTCCTTTTATTAAGTGATTTTTATCCTCATCATTTCCTCGGGGGAGGGTCAGTTGGAAGCTTTTCTCACTTCTTTTCCTCTCCACGTTTTAAATATCATTTCCCTCACTCATTTTGACCCTCATTCTCAGATTCTTTTATGCATAGCTGTTCTTCAACTTCGCTTGACTTTACTTGGTCTGGAGTACACCAGATCTACATGTCAGCGATCAATTTCCCATGCTTCTTACTTCCCATTCTAATTTCTGATTTCTTAGCTCACGTTGACATTTAAAACGAATTGATTGGGCCCTATACTCTCATCAAACCTCTTCTTGGAGGGAGTCACATTCCTTGGTGTTCCCCAGATTAGCTGTTACAAATATTTAGGTTCCGTGTATATTTGTACTTTTTTCTTGTGCTCGTGCTGTGTCTAGCCGCTACCCTTACACTAGAACCATAGAGCGGCTCCTTGATTTAAGTGCGGAAATTGAGTTGCAAGTACTCTCCAGACCTAGATCCTGTTCTTACGGTTGTCGGCGTCAGCACTGCAGAACTTGCTTAACTTGCATATATATAACTTGTCCATATATCTCAAGAGCTCCGTCTGTGCCCCTAGTTTCTTTCCTCCAAAACTTCCAGAGAGTTTGTACCTTTCGATTTTACCTCTAGCATAGAGAATTATTTAATGAAACTTTTTTTTTGCTTTGTGAACTTGAGTCAACGTTTACCACTTGCTGACCGTCGGCAGCTGGGACTGATGACATTCCTATTTGTATGTTTCAACATTTACATCGAATGGCCCACGTCATTCTCTTACGTCTCTATAATCTCGGAACCATAATAACACGATTGCAAAGAATCCACAGAACGGGTGACCGACTCTTAATAAACCAGGCCAGTGCGCTAGTCACTTGGCCAGCTGGCTACGACCTAGATGGATGAATCTGCTGGCCGAGTACCTTACACACTGGCCTAGAGTTTTAGGATTCACTCGCCATGGGTTGAAACCCCCATCCGTTCAGTGGTTTCTTTATTATTATTTGGTCGCAAGGGGTTCTTCCTCGTCCCTTGAAAACTGTCAATGTTCTGCGCTTTCATAAGCCAGGTATTTCGGGTCATGATGCATCTGCCTATCAACCCATTGCTTTTACCAGTTGTTGCAACCCCTGAATGGGTTGCAATATATATAATGTATATTATGATTATGAATATAATGTATATTACCTTTTCATATAATTTTATATTGCTTATATTTGCGATAATAGCTAAATCGTAAATATATGACTTTATATTATTATTTGACTTAGTTATGTTGTTAGGTATGTGCTCAGTTCAAGTCTTGATTGTCTAACTACTGTAATTATCGCTCTTTGTTCGTTAGACTGCCGGCTTCTGTTGTGCGACAGCTGTCCACGGAGCTATCACGTGATCGAGCGGGGGGGGGAGGTCCTCACCTCGCCTGAAGTATTCAGTCTGGTCTAGACTCTCTTGGTGGTTGCACAGATTGTCTGTCTCATTATTCTTGTTAGCTCTGTATAACTCTGTTCACAGAACATTGTATAGACTTAGTGATTTTCGACGTTGTACTGAGGTTGTGTGTCGCATAAACACTCTAAACAACTCAGGTCCTGAGCTGTAGCTTCTGACCTAACTTGTACTGGTATCTGTGTATTATCACAGTCGGGGATTTTCTTATGCTGAACTAAGATTCAGTAGTATGGGAGTTTTGTGACTTTTGTGGAGGATCTGCTGATGGTCCCTACTTAGTGTCGTTATATTATCTCCTTGTTCCTGATTCTGTGTCGCTGTTGCTTGTTATATTGCTATTGGGCTTAACATTCTTTTTATTGTTCAAGCAGACTGTTCTGATTGCCAGTTGGTCAAGAAGTTAGTTTATTTGAGGACTTTGTCAGTCACTTGTTTAAGTCTAGTCGAGTCTTGAGACATAGCGAACTACTTAGAGCACTTACTCACATACACAAACTTACTTGTACATATTTGTAATATCTTATTAAATGTTAATGTACCAGACGGTACTTAAGAATTATAAATGTGATATGTGCTTTCAGCACAATACTACTGTATACGAGAGAAGTGATATTATTTTAATTACTGTGATTAATTTAATTTAATTTGATATACGCCTAGACAACTTAATGACTAATAAATTTATTAAATTTTATTTTCTCTAGTTAGTAGCCTACCAGTTGTAATCCTGAAGCACTATTGAATCATACTGAATTCTAATGGATAATTGGACAAGGATACTGACTAATTGTTACGAAAACCCAGTAAGAGGCTGCATGCTATAAGGGCAGTCCTTTCTAGTATTCACTGGAGATCTCTAAGCTTTTAGAATCGCGTTTTTTGTAACACTAGTGCAGTTTGGAAGTTGTCATAACGTCTGGTAAATAAACATTTGTTGTATTTGGAGAGGGTTGATTGTCTTTCTTTTCATCAATTTGTCATTTGTAGGTGCCAATCTACTATCGAGCCGTTATTCCGTTGAGATTCCCATGGTCGTAATGCCTTCGCAAGTAAACACTTGGTTATTCCTGCCTTTGTTTTTTTTGATCTCGCAAAAACGTAAAATACTACTTAGTCTTATAACATCTTGGCCCAAGCACATTAGTTCGTCGAGACTACGTGCCGTTTTACCTTAAGAATTTCTTGGCTGAGAGACATTTCTGTGTCCGGGTTAATAATATGATTTACTCCTGACTTTGTCCAAACTGAAGGTGTCCCTCAGGGTTGTCTTCTTAGTACCATATTTATCTACTTGATATCAATGACTGCTTCTGTTCTCCAGTCTGACATTTGGTCGTCACTTGATGTCGATAATTTTACTATAGGATGTGCAGGTACTAACTGTCACATAGCAGCAGTCTCTCCAGAATACTAGTGTTCTCTACTTGGCCACTACTCATTGTTGTTTTTTCTATCCCTGAAATACATCAGATTACTTTTACAAGATGGTCTCTAATACCGCGTTATACCTTTATTGTTCTCTTACTTAAAAGGACACATGTGCAACTAATTCCACATTTTGTTGTAGCAACGTTTCGCTCTCCAGGAGCTTTGATAAACAATTACAAACAATACAGGAACACACGGGGTATATATAGGTAGGCGAAACGTTTCAACAATAAAGTTATCCAACAGTTGCACATGTGTCTCAATCATCAACTTGTGGGTATTTTACACCATTTTCCATAAAAAAGGAACCATATAGAAATTATTTACAAGGTGGGATGTATATATAGTATGTAAATAATTAGTTTATCTTTAAATATTTAGATAATAGATAAAAATCAACTTCAAACTGCAATATTAAATAATTTTAAGTATCCCCGAAGGTGATACTTATTGGCATAATTTCTTCAAACTTTTTTCTTTTCTTTCGCTCATAATTCAATAAAGTCTTATGCGATCGGCTTAAGAATAATGCATTGCTTATGGACGGTAATTTGGGCCAAATTATTGAAACACTTAGCAAGTTCAGGTGACCTGTGACCAAAGTTGATGAGCTCTTTCCCATGATTCTGCAATGGATCACATAACTTCAACAACTTTCAGTGGGATAAATACTGAAGTTCAGAAAAAAGTGTTGATAACAGACGTGACAGAATTTCAAGGTGCAAATTTGACTATTTGATTTGTAAAATTGTAAAATTTTCACTTAAATCTTGTTAAATAAATAGTCGTTAACTTCAGAACAAATTCAATATTAATCACAGACGTTCATTATGGCCTGGATAATACTCGTTATATTTTGTTTACGGGTAAACTTGTCAGTGTTGTAAAATAGTGAAAAATCCTGGAATCGTTGAACTCCATATCATGACTGGTGAACGCCTCTTATAACTGGCTTCAAATGTTCAACATTGATGTGCTCTTCTGAACACAAGATTCGCGCTGTTTTTAGGTAGCATAAGTTAAAATTTACCAATTCAGATGCTGCACTATGTTAAGAGGATGAAAACCCATAAGTTTATTCTGAGTTGGTACAAGTTTGAAATTTGACATAAACTGCTAAAAAATTTATAATCGCTGGAATCAGAAAAATTACTGGAGAATGTTTTCTCTGATAAGGTTGAAACTTTTAACTTTGGTGATATTTATTATAAGATAATTTTGAGCTGAGTAAATTTTAATTTGTCAGTTTTATTAAATAAATTGTTTTCCCTGTGATACCTAAATAATGCCTCTTCTGATCAGCTTCAACCCCTAAATGTTGATGTATTGTAATTCCAGATAATTTTGGTAAAGATATTGGCTTTTGTATGCGCCAATTTACCTCCCAATTATTATTAAAGATTAGCCGGTATTCTCCCGGCCCGGGCCTTTTCCAAGTGGTGGCCCGGCCTTGGCTCCCTCTTTAGGGAGTGTCTGAGACCTAAGTCTCCCATGGGAGGAGGCACAAGTACCCCCTCATCTTTGGAACCAACTGTCCCCAGGCCTAGCCACAAGCTAGGCCTCTCTGGTCTGCCATCCCCGCCCCAAGGGGGCAAATGGGAATGGCAGTTTTATTAGCTAAAGGCTCGGGCTCAGGCACCTACCCTACCCTAGAAGGGTTAGGCATGGTGTCGATGTTACCTCCCAAAATTAAATACCTTTATTTAATTGAATTTTCTTTAAAAATATTAATATAAAATTATTTTATACAATTGTATGACATTTAAGAGAGAATATGATGAAGTTTAATAGTCATTTATTATGGTTTATGAATTAAAATAACTTTAAGATTCACTAAATCGTAATAAGATGAATTAAAACAGATAAGGTAACAGGTGGAACTTGAATCCTGCCCAAGTGACCCCTGAAACTAACACCATAAATGTAGGTTTTTAAAGATGGATCCCACACCATTGTGGCTGTGTTGAACTCTAGCTCACTGGACTCTGAGTTTTAGGATTCATTTGCCATGGGTTCACAGTCCACTAGTTCCGTTATTTGTTTTCAATTGTGTTATTACGATTTGGTGAGTCATGATTGAGGTTTAGAGTTTTCCACAGCCACGCTGGTGTGGGATTCATCTGTAAAAACCTGTATTTGTGGTCACAGTGGTGGCCCAGGCTAACTTCCCTATTGTGAATGAAAATACCCCTTGTTGGATGAATCTTATAAAAGCCAGGTGGCCCAGTGGTTAGCGCTCTGGCCTGTGAGTTTTAAGTCTCACTTACCATGGATTCAAACTCCAACAGTTAATTTAATGACTTCCTCGACTTTCATATTTTCGGAACATTCTCAGCAGCACATTTTTCTTACCTCCAAAATATTTGTTTAACACTTGAGAGCATCTTAGTGACTTGTCTTCACATATTTAACACTGACTTATTATTGTATATGTAGAGCAAGATTGATGGGACTATTTACACTTGTTGGTGTACTACACACAATGTTATATTGTAATGTTTGTTTCTGAGTTATAACTGCAGGAAGAGTCTTCTGATCGCATACAAAACTTCATCAGTCATGTATCCTACTTACAAGTGTTGGTATTGTTAATTTTGTAGGTACTTCCCATGGTGTGTGTAGGTACTTTCCATGTTGTGTGTAGGTACTTTCCATGGAGTGAGTAGGTACTTTCCATGGTGTGTGTAGGTACTTTCCATGTTGTGTGTAGGTACTTTCCATGTTGTGTGTAGGTACTTTACATGGTGTGAGTAGGTACTTTCCATGGTGTGAGTAGGTACTTCCCATGGTGTGTGTTAGGTACTTTCCATGGTATGTGTAGGTACTTTCCATGGTGTGAGTAGGTAATTCCCATGGAGTGTGTAGGTACTTCCCATGGTGTGTGTAGGTACTTACCATGGTGTGTGTAGGTACTTCCCATGTTGTGTGTAGGTACGTCCCATGGTGTGTGTAGGTACTTTCCATGTTGTGTGTAGGTACTTTCCATGGTGTGAGTAGGTACTTTCCATGGTGTGAGTAGGTACTTCCCATGGTGTGTGTAGGTATTTTCCGTGGTATGTGTAGCTACTTTCCATGGTGTGAGTAGGTACTTCCCATGGTGTGTGTAGGTACTTCCCATTGTGTGTGTAGGTACTTCCCATGGTGTGTGTAGGTACTTCCCATGGTGTGTGTAGGTACTTTCCATGTTGTGTGTAGGTACTTTCCATGGTGTGAGTAGGTACTTTCCATGGTGTGACTAGGTACTTCCCATGGTGCGTGTAGGTACTTTCCATGTTGTGTGTAGGTACTTTCCATGGTGTGTGTAGGTACTTCCCATGGTGTGTGTATTTACTTTCCATGGTGTGTGTAGGTACTTTCCATGGTGTGAGTAGGTACTTTCCATGGTGTGAGTAGGTACTTCCCATGGTGTGTGTAGGTACTTTCCATGGTATGTGTAGGTACTTTCCCTGGTGTGAGTAGGTACTTCCCATGGTGTGTGTAGGTACTTCCCATGTTGTGTGTAGGTACGTCCCATGGTGTGTGTAGGTACTTTCCATGTTGTGTGTAGGTACTTTCCATGGTGTGAGTAGGTACTTTCCATGGTGTGAGTAGGTACTTCCCATGGTGTGTGTAGGTATTTTCCGTGGTATGTGTAGCTACTTTCCATGGTGTGAGTAGGTACTTCCCATGGTGTGTGTAGGTACTTCCCATTGTGTGTGTAGGTACTTCCCATGGTGTGTGTAGGTACTTCCCATGGTGTGTGTAGGTACTTTCCATGTTGTGTGTAGGTACTTTCTATGGTGTGAGTAGGTACTTTCCATGGTGTGAGTAGGTACTTCCCATGGTGCGTGTAGGTACTTTCCATGTTGTGTGTAGGTACTTTCCATGGTGTGTGTAGGTACTTCCCATGGTGTGTGTAGTTACTTTCCATGGTGTGTGTAGGTACTTTCCAATTGTGTGAGTAGGTACTTTCCATGGTGTGAGTAGGTACTTCCCATGGTGTGTGTAGGTACTTTCCATGGTATGTGTAGGTACTTTCCCTGGTGTGAGTAGGTACTTCCCATGGTGTGTGTAGGTACTTTCCATGGTGTGAGTAGGTATTTCCCATGGTGTGTAGGTACTTTCCATGGTGTGTGTAGGTACTTTATATGTTGTGTGTAGGTACTTTCCATGGTGTGTGTAGGTATATTCCATGGATAGTGTAGGTACTTTCCATTGTGTGTGTAGGTACTTTCCATGGTGTGTGTAGGTACTTTCCATGGTGTATGTAGGTACTTTTCTCAGTAGTAGTAACCAGTTACCAGTAACCACTGTGCCAGTTGACTCACGACCAACCGTCTCTGCCTGAGTCACTGTATATTCATATTGTGCTGACCTGGCATTATTCAAAGACCCTCTCACATATGGGTACTGTGGGCGGCCAGTCAGTCAGTGTTAAGAGAGCAGAGAGATAGGTACGGCTGTAAGGGCGCACTCCACATTATCTGTAATTATACGTACTACCAGCCTACGTGAGTATTTCTTTACCTAATCCACGTGTCGAACTCCCACATGATAAATGGTGGCAGCGGTGTGGAGCGTGGATTTAAGTTTTAAGGGTAATTCAAGACGTTAGCAGACTGTTTGTGAGTAGCCGGCGGGTCAAAGGTGAACCTACAGCCAGCCGCTTACCCTCACTCACCACCTTCAGCCTGCAAGCCTGTTGCAGCCGTTTCAAGCTTCCTGGCTTAGTTCGTGTGCTAATTGCTTCAATCTCCGAGGGGTTGACCCGGATTTTGCAATTAAGCCAGTCAGTAAGCCAGACTGTGGAAGTGAACGCCAGTCAGCCTATCATCCAGCCTGTCTCCTGTCATCCACCTGCTCCTCCGTGCTTTGTGCATCGTTACACGTCTTCCAATCAGCCATTCTCGTGGGGTAAGCCAGTCAGTCAACCCAGCTTCTAAGCCAGCTGAGAGAGAGAAGTATGCCATGCAGTAAGAAGTAAGCCAAGTTCCTCTGAAGTATTGTCTATATCGCTTTGTGCTCCCTGTTGGATGCTAAGAGTGGTTTTCACCATTCCTGTAGCATAGAGTGGCTTATCAAGCCACCTTCGTGGGTAGTAGTGGAGTGCGTTCTGCGCGCCTCACACCCTCCACCACTCCCACCACCAGCCACCCACCTCATCTACCTGTGGTTGTTTGTACCCTTGTACCGGGTCCTAATACTGTTTTGGCTCACATAATTGGTCAAGAGATGTAGTGAGCGCCAACGATAAAACCCAATTATGGGAGTCCACCGAGTGAGCGCATTTCTTCCGCCAACAGTGAGTGTAGGAGGTGTCAGTCATCACCGCGCAGGACAACCTACAACCTACCCTCATCACCAGTAATCACCCGACTACTACAGATTTCAGTGATAATTTAGAGACATTTTTCTTGCATTTAAAGACATTTGCGTGTGTGAGACATTTATAGTAAATTTCTTGTGTACTCTAAACCTTGTGTTTTCAGTGTAGACTCAGTTTTTCTTTGACTCGTTATTTTTACAATATTTTTCAGTGTTTTCACTCATCTTATATTTTTGATTCTGTGTTTTTTTTATGCTACTCCTGTCTGTAGTAAGTATTATTGTGTAGTGTACCAGTCAGTCACTCTGTGTGAAGTGATTCATTTTTTTATTGTATTCTTTCAGCGTTGTATTCTCCAGTAATTGTCATTGTATTTCATGCAGTGATATTCACCCTAGTATACCAAATTATCCATTTATTTCTATGTGTGTCTTTTTTCGTATGCCAGCAGTGTCTCATTCCTCTAATTTTTTTTCGCAGACTGTGTACCATTATTTTTGCCAGCAAATTTTTGTCGTATCAGTCACAGCAAGATTTTGTTGTAAGAATATACTAATAATGTTGTGTGCCCCGCCACTGTAAGTGTAACACTACCCGTTTTGTTCCTTTGTTTTATTTTTATTCATATTTTTTATATTTCTTTGAACAAATTCACTCTTGATGAAATTTCAATTACTTTTAACGTAAAGTGTTTTCCTTACTCTGTTTGAGTAAATTGTTTTGTCTAATTTACAATTAAGAGTTAAAGTGTTCAATCAGTTTTTTTTCTTCATAATTTTATTTCATTATTTTACCTGAGTTTTCCCAGTGACACTTTATTACTGCAGTGATTATTTCTACACCTTATTTTGTTGCACTTGTTCTGCAGTGAATTATTTTGTTGCACTTGTTCTGCAGTGAATTATTTTCTTTTATTAATATTTTTATGAATTATATTTTAATCTCGTTTATGCATTCTTAGAAAATACTTAAATTTCCCAGTTAACAATTTAATAATTTTATTTTATACTTTTACATTGATTTAAAATTTAATTAATTAATTTCTTTATTAGCAAGAGTAAAGACAGCTCATTTTGCATTTAATTCAGTCTCCAGTAATATTTTTACTTGTATATTTCAATGTAATTTTTTTCTTGGCCAATAGTCCTTTAAATTGAGCTGTCCTTCCTCTTGCAGTGTATCTTAGACATTTTTTTTTACTTCTGCAGAATTAGTTGCATATCTTTTATTTCAATTCTAGAATTTTATATCATTTTTATTCTTCATTATTTTTGCCTTATTTGTTCTCGTGTTACTTTGCCATTATGTCTCACATACCGTCAAGTGATACTTTAGTGAATGTCGACACTCAGACCTCTCAGGCTACTGTTGCCCCTGTCATCAGTCCTCACAGTTCCTTACCGACTGACAGACCGACCCAGACACCGAGATACTATAGTTATACTCGTGATTCCCTTGATGCGTTACCTTTATTCAATGACCATGTACATAGTCTTGAAGCATGGTTTGCGGCCATTCGTTCTCGTGCTAGTGCTTTAGTTGAAGGTCCTCCTTAAGAGGAAAGTCTTATCAGACTTGCTAAAGAAGCTCTTTATCGATCCCCTGCTGCTGTTCACGTTGTTGATCTCCTTGATATGCGAGACTTCAGGAATCTTACTAAGTGGTCACAATATGAGGAACTGATTCGTTCTTTCCTTGTCCCAGTAAAAACAGCTGATCCATATGTCGTTCTTAGGGAACTAGTGAATGCTACACCCATGAGTAATGAATCGTTGAGTGCATTTGCTGTTAGATTAGACAAACTTTTATCATCATTTATCAATGCCGTCCAATCATCATCTTTTGTCCCTGACGAGGATAAACCATCCACAGCATCGTTTGCTAAATTGGCAGCTTTTGGAACAATTAAAGAACTAATGCCACCTGCTTCCGTGTGTGCTTATGAGGCTCATCCTCCAACTGTGACGATGGAACCACTTACAGCCTTAAATCATGTACGTTCCTTGTGCCCCCAGGGTACTTTCCCTTGTATCAAAAGTAATGTCACACATATACCTCAGTCTGCACCACCTCTTGTTTGCGCCACAGAGACAAATCGTGGTCGTCAACCATCTCAGAGATCACCAAGAACCAGTGTACAGAGTCGTTATACACCTCGTAGTATTCATAGTACATTCAGTAACCATAGTCGGCGGAATTGTTACAACTGTGGTTTCCGTGGCTATATTGCAATTAATTGTCCTGATAGTTACCCTAAGAGACGTCGTACTGATGATGAGTACCCTCTTCCCTACTGTACTTATCATAGAATACATGGACATGACACATCTGAGTGCAATGCTCTCTATAACCTTCAGTACTCTAGGTCTTTCCGTGGCCGTTCCAACCGCAGAACCCGTAGAGGAAACAGATATCGTGGTTCTCAAAATAACCAGAACCAGGCTCATTCTTCCAATTCTCAAACTAACCAGAACCAGGCTCGTTCTTCCAATTCGGGGGAATTCGAGCGCCCCAGTCAAACCGTCCCATGGTGACAGTAGGTGATAATGGGTACACCATCCCCGTTCACAATTCCTTTGAAGCCTTAAGCAGTCTCGAGAATGACAATCCTGCTGATGATGTTGCTTCACATGTCTCTGACATAGATGATTTTGGGGATGAAGTGGAACAAGTCTTTTCTGATGACACTCCACCTTTTTGTTTGCACATAACTTCCAATGCAACCATAGGCCCTATAGTTCAAGCATCTGTTTATAATGCGCCCGTTCATTTGTTCATGGACTCTGGTGCGCAAGTCAATATTATTAGGTCTAGTTTGTTTAAGGATAAGCAGTTACGACATGTCCTTCTCGTAGAACCGACTCATGTGTCCTCCCTTAGTGGAGTAGCTGGTTCTCACCTGCGTGTCCGAGGTCGGACTTCCCTAACCTTTTCTATCCAAGGTAGAGACTTCACTGCTTCCTTCCTTGTTGTCGACCAGATTACTTTCCCTGGTGACCTTCTACTGGGATTTGCTTCCATGCGAGACTTACGCATTGTGCTCGACCCTTATCGATGGCATGCCCAAATTGACGACTTGATCGTTCCATTCTGGGGTTACCAGCTTGGATCAGAAATCTGTTATACTGCTGCAGAGTATGATGTACGGATTAAGTCCTTACAAGCTAATGCATTCTCCAGTAGCGTACCCAAGCGGTCAGGCACTGGTAATTCTGTCACTCCCATCAGTGTTCCACCTATACCTTCAGACTTGCAGGAAAGTCCGATGTCTCAAGTGTCCGAGGACACTCAGATTGCCTTGAGTACACAACCTATCCCTGCAATGACTGCTAGTTCGAGTAGTAGTTTCTCCACAGGGGATGCCTTGTCAGAAAACGATTACTTGAAACTAGTAATGCCATCTCTTGTTGATGTCACATGCCGTCTGCAGAAAGACGTCTCTGTTGCGGCTAGTGCTCTCACTAGAGTGTCTGTAGTTGTTCCTAGTGTTCCAGATGGTGATAACGTCCTAGTTGACAGTGATTCCTGCAAAGTAAAAGGTCTATTTGTTGAACCATCCTTACATGTTGTAAGAGATAGTAAGATCCATTTCTTCCTGGCCAACACTTCTGGTCACAGTGTTCGCCTCAGAGCAAATACCAATCTTGTTGACCTTGTTCACTATCCTTACCCTGTTCAGGTAGAGGATGAGTTGTCACCTGACCAGTGGGTCGGTGCTATTTCTGCCGGGGAGACCTCATCCACTTCACTGGATCAATCTGTTCCACCAGTTGAGGAGAAAGACTTAGCTCCCACTGACTTCCCAGATGAAGTCAAGCGTTTGTTGACTCTGTTGAACAAACGTCGTAAAGCCATTGCTTTACCAGGTGAGAAGATGGGTATAACGAACTTATTGTCCCATCGTATTCCACTTGAACCTGGTACTAGACCTATCTACATACCTGCGTACAGAATGCCTCATTCACAAGTTGCTGTCGCAGAAGAACTAATCAATCAAATGCTTGATGATGGAGTTATTGCACCTAGCAATTCACCTTGGAATGCACCCTTGATACTAGTACCTAAGAAGGATGGTACTTGGCGCCCAGTGATTGACTTTAGGAAGTTAAACGCGAAAACCATTCCAGATCGCTTTCCACTCCCTGTACTGGGTGATCTTTTACGTAATATCGGAGATAACAAAGTCTTTTCAACCCTGGATTTGTTACAAGGGTTTTGGCAAGTCCCTCTTCACGAGGACAGCCAAGAGCTAACTGCATTCTCCACTCCTACAGGTCATTATCACTTCCTCCGTATGGCGTTTGGATTACGATCTTCCCCTATCACGTTCTCAAGGCTCATGACTAATATCTTTAGAGGTCTCATAGGTAATGCACTTACGGTGTACTTAGATGACGTAATCGTCATGTCTAAAGACGTGGATACACACTTGAAAAGACTTGATGTAGTACTTGGTAAGCTTGAAGAAGCCAATTTAAAGTTCAAACTGTCTAAATGTCAATTTTTCAGATCAGAAATTAAGTTTCTTGGTCACGTAGTCACTCCTAGAGGGGTTACGACTGACCAAAGTAAAGTAACTGCAGTACTAAATTTTCCAACTCCCAAAACTGCTGATGCCGTAAGATCCTTTGTGGGCTTAGCAGGTTTTTATAGATCTTTCATTGCCAATTTTTCTTCCATAGCTGCTCCTCTAACTGAGTTGCTTAAGAAAGATGCTCCTTTTGTTTGGACCTTCCGTCAAGAAAGAGCATTCCAAACTCTGAAAGAAAAGCTAACATCTGCTCCAATTTTGAAATTTCTAGATTTTTCTAAGCCCTTCTATCTGACAACCGATGCTAGTTCAATTGGCATAGGTGCCGTACTAGCTCAGAAGACCGATGGCAAGTACAACGCAGTTGCATTTGCTAGCCGAGTCCTTACGAAGGCTGAACGTAATTATACAGTAACTGAGCAAGAAGCTTTAGCAATAGTATGGTCTTTAAAGCACTTCCGAGACATTATTTATCAGTACTCTGTTCATGTCTTGACAGACCATGCTCCACTGATACCTTTATTCCAGAACAAACAACCTACTGGAAGGTTAGCTAGATGGACCTTGACTATCCAAGAGTTCAATCCCACCTTTGAGCATTTACCTGGCAAGTCAAATGTAGTCGCAGATGCCTTATCGCGACATGTTAGTATGGTAACTGCAGATCCTCCATTTAGTGCTGAAGATGTAAAGAATGCTCAACGAACAGATCCCATGTGGTCTGGTGTGATTCGATTCCTGCTCCAGGAAGATCTTATTCTGACTGTGAAGCCACCAGCACCCATCAGTGACTTTGTCATGAACCAAGAATTACTGTATCGAACAGCCGAGTTGGGTACTCCTAGCAGAAGAGTATACCAGTTAGTAATTCCACAGTCACTAGTGAATGTAGCCTTACAGCTAGTTCACGATGTACCAGGTGTTGCACACCCTGGTATGGATCGTTCAGTAAAACAAGCCAGATTGAAATACTTTTGGCCTCGTATGGCAACTGATATTTCTGAGTATGTTAAGAAATGTAGTGTCTGCATGCAACATAAAGGCAATGCTAATGGTCCTAATCCAATCCAAGTATATCCAACTACTAGCGAACCGTGGGAAAGAGTTGCGCTAGATTTGTTAACTAATTTCCAATGTTCCCTCCAAGGTAACAAACATCTGTGTGTTATGGTAGACCATTTCACTAGATATTGTGAGTTAGTTCCTATTGCAGATAAGACTGCCGAGACAGTAGCTAAAGCGTTTAAAGAACGCATTATCTGCAGGCATACCACTCCTAAGTCCCTAGTAACAGATAATGGAGGTGAATTTTGTAATGAAATTCTTGAAAATTTGTGCACCTTGTACAAGATCTCTAAATCCACCATTGTTCCTCATCATCCTGCCAGCAATGGGTTAGCGGAACGAACCAATAAGAAAGTACTTGATGTCTTGAGAGCCACTATCAATCCCAACAGTGAAACTTGGGATGAAGTTATACCTGATGTGCAGTGTGCTATAAATTCTGCTTACAATGTTTCTATAGGTGACACTCCACATTATGCATTGTATGGTGTAGATAAACGTTTGCCTTATGAGTTGTTATATTCTAATCCGAAACCAAATTACAACCCTGATGATTTCATAGCAACTCGTACCAGCTTAGCTCAAAGTGTTTTTATAAGAATCCGTGAAACACTTCATAAATCAACAGCAGAATTTACAAGAGTCGCAAACACTCGAGCAAAGCCATCCAAAATCAAAGTAGGTTCGAGAGTTATGCTGATTAACTTTAACAAAACGTCTGCAATGCCAAAGCTTGATCAAAAGTTTATTGGTCCTTATCGAGTAGTTGAACATATCACTGGTAACAAGTATAAGATTAGAGAGATTAGTACTGGTCAGTATAAAGAATCGCATTTAGATCATATGAAGTAGTATGTGATGATAATGATGTTCCAACCCAGACTAATGTGACAGACTCTGACAATCCTCCTGATCCTGTACTCTCTTCCTCTGATACTCAGTCAGACGATCAACCTGAATGTTGTTATTCCCTACGTACACGACAGGTATTGAGAAATCCTCAAGTATCATTTGTAACTTCCAATTCAGATTTGCCTCAAATACAGCATGAGTTAGCCAATGCTACAGAGTTTGATCCTCCCAGAGATGACACCCATTCTGCATATGTCAATCTCACCCTAGCAGAGTTGGGGTTAAATGTAAATAACCTGTATAGATGAATAATTACAGTATCAACTTATCAGTATTCAAGAATTTTTTTTTTGTGTTCATGTTCTCTCCGCATTCTGAGAGTTAACAGTGTAGATTTGAGTGCACCGAATCTGCCTTTCTGTTAAACACTCTTTCTTTGTATATATTCCTTCCTCAGAATCCGTAGATCACATGAATACAGATCGATCGATCAAAATTTTTTTTTATCACTTGTAATCTCAACGTTGAGTTCGATGTTCATTTGTTGAGTTTTAAGTTGTGCTATATTATACCTTGTATTGGATTACAGTTTCAGTTACGTAAGCTTCCATTCCAATGTTCTACTTATGTATGTTATAATGTTTAATTGTTGTGTACTTTGACATTGTATAGAATCAGCCCAAGCCGTACACCTGCCATCTCTAGTTTGTATTAGTTGTATGTCGGGACGACATACGTTAGCGTCGCCGAGCTCTCAGTAGTAGTAACCAGTTACCAGTAACCACTGTGCCAGTTGACTCACGACCAACCGTCTCTGCCTGAGTCACTGTATATTCATATTGTGCTGACCTGGCATTATTCAAAGACCCTCTCACATATGGGTACTGTGGGCGGCCAGTCAGTCAGTGTTAAGAGAGCAGAGAGATAGGTACGGCTGTAAGGGCGCACTCCACATTATCTGTAATTATACGTACTACCAGCCTACGTGAGTATTTCTTTACCTAATCCACGTGTCGAACTCCCACATGATACTTTTGATGGTGTGTGTAGGTACTTTCCATGTTGTGTAGGTACTTTCCATGGTGTGTGTGTAGGTACTTTCCATGGTGTGTGTGTAGGTATTTTCCAGTGTGTGTGTAGGTACTTTCCATGGTGTGTGTAGGTACTTTTGATGGTGTGTGTAGGCACTTTCCATGGTGTGTGTAGGTACTTTCCATGGTGTGTGTAGGTAATTTCCATGGTGTGTGTAGGTACTTTCCATGGTGTGTGTAGCTACTTTCCTTGGAGTGTATAGGTACTTTCCATGGTGTGTGTAGGTACTTTTGATGGTGTGTGTAGGCACTTTCCATGTTGTGTGTAGGTACTTTCCATGGTGTGTGTAGGTACATTCCATGGTGTGTGTAGGTACTTTCCATGTTGTGTGTAGGTTCTTTCCATGGTGTGTGTAAGTACATTCCATGGAGTGTATAGGTACTTTCCATGGTGTGTGTAGGTACTTTCCATGGTGTGTGTAGGTACTTTCCTTGGAGTGTGTAGATACTTTCCATGGAGTGTGAAGGTACTTTCCACGGAGTGTGTAGGTACTTCCCATGGTGTGTGTAGGTACTTCCCATGGTGTGTATAGGTACTTTCCATGGAGTGTGTAGGTACTTCCCATGGTGTGTGTAGGTACTTTCCATGGTGTGTGCAGGTACTTTCCATGGTGTGTGTTGGTACTTCCCATGGTGTGTGTAGGTACTTTCCATGGTGTGTGTAGGTACTTTCCATGGTGTGTGCAGGTACTTTCCATGGTGTGTTGGTACTTCTCATGGAGTGTGTAGGTACTTTCCATGGTGTGTGTAGGTACTTTCCATGGGTGTGTAGATACTTTCAATGGTGTGTGTAGGTACTTCCCATGGTATGTGAATGAACTTTCCATGGTGTGTGTAGGTACTTTCCATGGTGTGTGTAGGTACCTTCCATGGTGTGTGTAGGTACTTCTCATGGTGTCTGTAGGTACTTTCCATGGTGTGTGTCGGTACTTTCCATGGTGTGTGTAGGTACTTTCCATTGTGTGTAGCTGCTTTCCATGGTGTGTATAGGTACTTCCCATGGTGTATGTAGGTACTTTCCATGGTGTGTGTGTAGGTACATTCCATGGTGTGTGTAGGTACTTTCCATGGTGTGTGTAGGTACCATCCATGGTATGTGTGTGTAGCTACGTTCCATGGTGTGTGTAGGTACTTTCCATGGTGTGTGTAGGTACTTTCCATGGTGTGTGTGTAGGTACTTTCCATGGTGTGTGTGTAGGTACTTTCCATGGAGTGTTTAGGTACTTTCCATGGAGTGTGTAGGCACTTTCCATGGTATTTGTAGGTACTTTCCATGGAGTGTGTAGGTACTTTCCATGGTGTGTGTTGGTACTTTCCATGGTGTGTAATGGTACTTTCCATGGAGTGTGTAGGTACTTTTCATGGTATGTGTAGGTACTTTCCATGGAGGGTGTAGGTACTTTTTATGGAGTGTGTAGGTACTTCCAATGGTGTGTGTAGGTACTTTCCATGGTGTGTGTAGGCACTTTCCATGGTGTGTGTAGGTACTTTCCATGAAGTATGCAGGTACTTTCCATGGTGTGTGTAGGTACCTTCCATGGTATGTGTGTGTAGCTACGTTCCATGGTGTGTGTAGGTACTTTCCATGGTGTGTGTGTAGGTACTTTCCATGGTGTGTGTGTAGGTACTTTCCATGGTGTGTGTAGGTACTTTCCATGGAGTGTTTAGGTACTTTCCATGGAGTGTGTAGGCACTTTCCATGGTATGTGTAGGTACTTTCCATGGAGTGTGTAGGTACTTTCCATGGTGTGTGTTGGTACTTTCCATGGTGTGTAATGGTACTTTCCATGGAGTGTGTAGGTACTTTTCATGGTATGTGTAGGTACTTTCCATGGAGGGTGTAGGTACTTTTTATGGAGTGTGTAGGTACTTCCCATGGTGTGTGTAGGTACTTTCCATCGTGTGTGTAGGCACTTTCCATGGTGTGTGTAGGTACTTCCCATGGAGTATGCAGGTACTTTCCATGGTGTGCGTAGGCACTTTCATGGAGTGTGTAGGCACTTTCCATGGAGTGTGTAGGTACTTTCCATGGAGTATGTAGGTACTTTCTATGGTGTGTGTAGGCACTTTCCATGAAGTGTGTAGGTACTTTCCGTGGAGTGTGTAGGTACTTTCCATGGTGTGTGTAGGTACTCTCCATGGTGTGTGTAGGTACTCTCCATGGAGTGTGTAGATACTTTCCATGGTGTGTGTAGGTACTTTCCATGGAGTGTGTAGGTACTTTCCATGGAGTGTGTAGGTACTTTCCATGGTGTGTGTAGGTACTTTCCATTGGGTGTGTAGGTACTTTCCGTGGAGCGTGTAGGTACTTTCCATGGAGTGTAGGTACTTTCCATGGTGTGTGTAGGTACTTTTCATGATGTGTGTAGGTACTTTCCATGGTGTGTGTAGGTACTTTCCATGGTGTGTATAGGTACTTTCCATGGTGTGTGTAGGTACTTTCCATGGTGTGTGTAGGTACTTTCCATGGTGTGTGTAGGTACTTTCCATGGTGTGCGTAGGTACTTTCATGGAGTGTGTAGGCACTTTCCATGGTGTGTGTAGGTACTTTCCATGGTGTGCGTAGGTACTTTCATGGAGTGTGTAGGCACTTACCATGGTGTGTGTAGGTACTTTCCATGGTGTGTGTAGGTACTTTCCATGGTGTGTGTAGGTACTTTCCATGGTGTGTGTAGGTACTTTCCATGGTGTGTGTAGGTACTTTCCATGGTGTGCGTAGGTACTTTCATGGAGTGTGTAGGCACTTACCATGGTGTGTGTAGGTACTTTCCATGGAGTGTGTAGGTACTTTCCATGGAGTGTGTAGGTACTTTCCATGGTGTGTGTAGGTACTTTCCATGGTGTGTGTAGGTACTTTCCATGGTGTGCGTAGGTACTTTCATGGAGTGTGTAGGTACTTTCCATGGAGTGTGTAGGTACTTTCCATGGAGTGTGTAGGTACTTTCCATGGTGTGTGTAGGTACTTTCCATGGTGTGTGTAGGTACTTTCCATGGTGTGTGTAGGTACTTTTCATGGTGTGTGTAGGTACTTTCCATGGTGTGTGTAGGTACTTTCCATGGAGTGTGTAGGTACTTTCCATGGTGTGTGTAGGTACTTTCCATGGTGTGTGTAGGTACTTTCCATGGTGTGTGTAGGTACTTTCCATGGTGTGTGTAGGTACTTTCCATGGTGTGTGTAGGTACTTTCCGTCTCGAAATGGTATAATATTTTACAGTTCATTACTGTATTATTTTGCCTTGACTGTAGTGAGTAACTTTGTATACAAGTAACTGTACTTATCCTTCCTTCCTTGGGGCTCTGGTGGCCTGGTGGTTAACGCTCTCGCTTCACACGGTGAGGGCCTGGGTTCGATTCCCAGCCAGAGTAGAAACATTGGACGTGTTTCTTTCCACCTGTTGTCTATGTTCCCCATCAGTAAAATGGGTACCTGGGTGTTAGTCGACTGGTGTGGGTCGCATCCTGGGACACTGACCTAAGGATTCCTGGTCACAGACCGGGCCGCGGGGGCGTTGACCCCCGGAACTCTCTCTAGATGATCAAGTCTCAGTGTTTACCATTCCACAGGTGTTATGTGACTCATACTAGTTTAGTGTTTTCCAACTTTCCAAATATTAAAATACAAGAAATGTTAATGACATCAATATATAATGGCTAATTGATCATAAGAAATGGTTGAAACATTTCTTGACTTTAAGCTGCGTAGATGTAAATTTATTGTATTGTTTGTAGTAACTTGAGAATACTTCTTCCAGTCAGCTTCCAGTTATTACTGTAGTAACTTGAGAATACATCTTCCAGTCAGCTTCCAGTTATTACTGTAGTAACTTGAGAATACATCTTCCAGTCAGCTTCCAGTTATTACTGTAGTAACTTGAGAATACATCTTCCAGTCAGCTTCCAGTTATTACTGTAGTAACTTGAGAATACATCTTCCAGTCAGCTTCCAGTTATTACTGTAGTAACTTGAGAATACATCTTCCAGTCAGCTTCCAGTTATTACTGTAGTAACTTGAGAATACATCTTCCAGTCAGCTTCCAGTTATTACTGTAGTAACTTGAGAATACATCTTCCAGTCAGCTTCCAGTTATTACTGTAGTAACTTGAGAATACATCTTCCAGTCAGCTTCCAGTTATTACTGTAGTAACTTGAGAATACATCTTCCAGTCAGCTTCCAGTTATTACTGTAGTAACTTGAGAATACATCTTCCAGTCAGCTTCCAGTTATTACTGTAGTAACTTGAGAATACATCTTCCAGTCAGCTTCCAGTTATTACTGTAGTAACTTGAGAATACATCTTCCAGTCAGCTTCCAGTTATTACTGTAGTAACTTGAGAATACATCTTCCAGTCAGCTTCCAGTTATTACTGTAGTAACTTGAGAATACGTCTTCCAGTCAGCTTCCAGTTATTACTGTAGTAACTTGAGAATACATCTTCCAGTCAGCTTCCAGTTATTACTGTAGTAACTTGAGAATACATCTTCCAGTCAGCTTCCAGTTATTACTGTAGTAACTTGAGAATACATCTTCCAGTCAGCTTCCAGTTATTACTGTAGTAACTTGAGAATACATCTTCCAGTCAGCTTCCAGTTATTACTGTAGTAACTTGAGAATACATCTTCCAGTCAGCTTCCAGTTATTACTGTAGTAACTTGAGAATACATCTTCCAGTCAGCTTCCAGTTATTACTGTAGTAACTTGAGAATACATCTTCCAGTCAGCTTCCAGTTATTACTGTAGTACCTTGAGAATACGTCTTCCAGTCAGCTTCCAGTTATTATTGTAGTAACTTGAGAATACATCTTCCAGTCAGCTTCCAGTTATTACTGTAGTAACTTGAGAATACATCTTCCAGTCATCTTCCAGTTATTACTGTAGTAACTTGAGAATACATCTTCCAGTCAGCTTCCAGTTATTACTGTAGTAACTTGAGAATACATCTTCCAGTCAGCTTCCAGTTATTACTGTTGTAACTTGAGAATACATCTTCCAGTCAGCTTCCAGTTATTACTGTAGTAACTTGAGAATACATCTTCCAGTCAGCTTCCAGTTATTACTGTAGTAACTTGAGAATACGTCTTCCAGTCAGCTTCCAGTTATTACTGTAGTAACTTGAGAATACATCTTCCAGTCAGCTTCCAGTTATTACTGTAGTAACTTGAGAATACGTCTTCCAGTCAGCTTCCAGTTATTACTGTAGTAACTTGAGAATACATCTTCCAGTCAGCTTCCAGTTATTACTGTAGTAACTTGAGAATACATCTTCCAGTCAGCTTCCAGTTATTACTGTAGTAACTTGAGAATACATCTTCCAGTCAGCTTCCAGTTATTACTGTAGTAACTTGAGAATACATCTTCCAGTCAGCTTCCAGTTATTACTGTAGTAACTTGAGAATACATCTTCCAGTCAGCTTCCAGTTATTACTGTAGTAACTTGAGAATACATCTTCCAGTCAGCTTCCAGTTATTACTGTAGTAACTTGAGAATACATCTTCCAGTCAGCTTCCAGTTATTACTGTAGTAACTTGAGAATACATCTTCCAGTCAGCTTCCAGTTATTACTGTAGTAACTTGAGAATACATCTTCCAGTCAGCTTCCAGTTATTACTGTAGTAACTTGAGAATACATCTTCCAGTCAGCTTCCAGTTATTACTGTAGTAACTTGAGAATACATCTTCCAGTCAGCTTCCAGTTATTACTGTAGTAACTTGAGAATACATCTTCCAGTCAGCTTCCAGTTATTACTGTAGTAACTTGAGAATACATCTTCCAGTCAGCTTCCAGTTATTACTGTAGTAACTTGAGAATACATCTTCCAGTCAGCTTCCAGTTATTACTGTAGTAACTTGAGAATACATCTTCCAGTCAGCTTCCAGTTATTACTGTAGTAACTTGAGAATACGTCTTCCAGTCAGCTTCCAGTTATTACTGTAGTAACTTGAGAATACATCTTCCAGTCAGCTTCCAGTTATTACTGCTGATGTTTTCCTTAAAGTGAATTTCATCTTTATTTCAGGTTTAGAAAATTTTATTGTAAAATGTCTCTTCTGATCAGAAATAAATCACAATATTTGACTTTATTTTGTTATTCTAGTTTAAATCTACATAAAGTATTTTTGTGGGCCTTTTATTAAATACTGCGAACTTCAGAGACCATTTAAAAAAAATTGGTTATATATCCGAAGATTTTAAGTAAAATTTAATTATTTTGTAATGAACTTACTTGCTTAAACTGTGATTAATCTTACTTTGATTAAAGGCTGGAGTTATTTTAGCCGGGGTAGGTCTCAATATTGTTTTTCTTATAGAAATAATTTAGATAAATTAAATGCTGCTTTTCATGCTATAATTTCTGAGTCTCATCCGATTACCTTCAGTCATTCCATGATTATAACTAAATAATATAACATAAGAGCTGCTTCATGCTTAATGTGCTTGTATATTTTAGGATATTGGTCTATCTGGTCTCTTTGAGAAGTTTGAAAAAGATTTAGGCTGTGTTTGTCCAACTTTAGTTATTTTTTTTTTTTTAGGAAATTTGGATTTTAATTTTCAAAAGGTGTCATGTGAATTCCACTTACGATTCACTTCAGATCTTCATCATTCTCGTATCTCCCAGCAAACGAAATACATTTTGCTCTGTATGTTATAATAAATTTTGTTCACAATTATAATAAGCTTGCAGTAAATATTACTTAAAGAATAGGTGTGATAATAAGCAAGTAATATATTTTTTATAGATAATCTCGGACATGACACCAAAACATCTAAGAAATGAGTTAATTTAGTAATGAAGGCGATGATAATTTATGGGACCCACCACACGTGAATGTCTCCATGTCGTAAGCCTTTTCATCTAATTGTTCATTTTACATTGTACCCATCGCTCTCGGGCCGTGTGGACAGGCTGCACAGTAGCTCCTGAATCAACTGGTTTTCTGCGCAGTTTTCCTTAGTACTTTCATAATGACGGAAGGTGAACATAGACGTGTCAACACTGTTTGTCTTGAACTTGTGAAGGGATCGCTCAATAGTCGGAACACCCATCTTTTGCTGACGGCGATATTAAAAGACACGTATGGCATCGCAAATGAGAAGCTCTATTGCGTGTCGTTGAATGGTAGTTCAAGGCAGAGCAGCACCTATGAAAATATGGTGGCCAGGTACCAGGATGTGGTTAAGCCGGTCAACCCTGGTGTTACTGTCCGCCTCCATGATGTATCACGGTTTTAAACTTGGATCAAGGTGCGTAATGTTCCTTTTGAAGCTGATGAGAGTGATTTAAGGAACGTTTTTGGGCGTTATGGTACGATACATTTGGCGACATTGGGATGTTGGCGTGATGGACCGCTTGTTGGTATGCTGGAAGGGTCTTTTTCCCTTAAAATGTCCCTAAAACACCCTATACCATCGTACGTGGTGATTGAGGACTTCCATACTCAAGTCTTCGTTACGTACACGGGTCAGAGGCGTACGCATCGACTATGTGGGACATATGACCACATCGCGGCGCAATGTCCTACGCGACGAGGAAGATAAACGGATGATACACGGACTGATGATGCAACGAAGCAGCAAACATACGCTTCGGCAACACAGCGTGAGTCTCTGGCACGGGAGACGTGGAGTGAGGAGGTAAAGAGGGAGACAGAGTTGTCTTCTGCATGTTGCCCTACCTTGAGGAGGATTCTGTAATTGCTCAGGATGATGTCGGTTCTCTGAACCATTCATCTACAAACCTGTGAGACACTGCAACTTCTTGGGATCTTAATACTTGGGAATTCTTCGCTTGCCTAATTCTTGGGCACGACCTACTTCAACATTGAACAAATGTTACACGACCTATGACTGCTGCACCTCTCCTGCCAACGGTTTATAAGCTCCTTCTCAGCACGTATGCCGTATTCTATTCAAGATTGATGGACTGACCACATCGACTCAAGGTTGAGGGACTGATTACCTCATTCTCCTCCTGTTCTTCAAGATTCTCCTTTGTATGGACTGATGAAGCCACTGTGTGGCGAAACGTTTCCTCAATAAAGATACCCAAGAGTTGCACATGTGTCTAATTTATCAACATGTCGGTTCTCTGAACCATTCATCTACAAACCTGTCAGACACTGCAACTTCTTGGGATCTTAATACTTGGGAATTCTTCGCTTGCCTAATTCTTGGGCACGACCTACTTCAACATTGAACAAATGTTACACGACCTATGACTGCTGCACCTCTCCTGCCAACGGTTTATAAGCTCCTTCTCAGCACGTATGCCGTATTCTATTCAAGATTGATGGACTGACCACATCGACTCAAGGTTGAGGGACTGATTACCTCATTCTCCTCCTGTTCTTCAAGATTCTCCCTTGTATGGACTGATGAAGCCACTGTGTGGCAAAACGTTTCCTCAATAAAGATACCCAAGAGTTGCACATGTGTCTAATTTATCAACATGTCGGTTCTCTGAACCATTCATCTACAAAATTGCTCAGGATGTAATGGAGGCATCCATTCAGGAGGCTCTGCATGAATTGCTGGACGTTTCGGCGTCGGCAATGACCCATGCTGGGCTGGAAAACGAGGATGTAGAGGCAAGGGCAGGAGGCCCCAACGAGCAGGCCGCGTGTGGTGTGGAAGCAGAGCAGGTTGTAGTAGTGGACGTCCAGAGGGATAGTAGTCTAGAGGAGGCTATGGTAGCAGATCGTAGCTCTCGCAAGAGAGCTGCTGTAATAACCGATAGTGATGATGTTTTGACTCCTGGGCAAAGGACCGGGAAAAAAGCATAGTGCGATGTGACTCGTCGAGGTACGGGTGGAACAAAGTGTGTTGAGCATGTGAAAGGGGAAGGCACAGGGGGTGTGGGGGGAGAGGTGGGGGTGCTCGTCTAGGTTCTAAGAGTGTTAAGGTGTCTAAAGGCAAGCCTCCATTTAATTCTTCAAGTGTATTACTTTAAATATTAACGGGTTGAAGTCAGTAGATAAATGTAAGAGTCTCGAGGTATTTTTAAAGAGATATGTACCTGACATTGTGTTCCGGCAAGAACACAATTATAAATCATTGGGAGTGTTAATGATTGATGGATATGATGTGTACATGGAATGCTCTGCACGATTGAAAGGTGGTGTGGCATTGTTAATTAAAGAAGCTAGCCCGTTTCCTCTGCAAAGATGCGAGGTGGGGGAGGAGGGGCGGGTGGTTCGGGTGGATGGCGCATGGGGTGGGGTACAAGTGGGTTTCATAGGGGTGTACGGGCCTGCGGAGGGAGACATGGGCGTCAAAAATAGGTTCTTTAGGGACGTCCTTGTTTACCATTTAAGATCGCTGCCAGTCGTAACGATTCTAGGAGGTGATTGGAACTGTATTGTTCGCCGTAAGGACGTAGAACCTAGAGGAAGGTTTTTTTAGGGGTCTTTAGGGTATCTGTTGCGAGGTGTGAATGTAGTGGACGTGGGAGGGGAGGAGGTGGGTGGGGTCATGCATACGTTCATTAGGCGTGATTATGCGGCGAGGCTGGATCGAATCTGTTTCTCGGGGAGTGAGGGTAAGCAGTGTTTGTGCATTGAATGTGAGCTTCTCTGATCATAGAGGGGTTCTGGTAGACTTGGATTGGGAGGGATTGCCAAAGCGTTTCAGAGGTTATTGGAAGTTAAATATTGGGTTATTGCGCAAATGGGATGGGAGGGAATCTTTTGAGAGTGCTTGGGGGAGATGGTGGGCAGACGGTTGGTGGGGGTAGACATCCTTGAGTGGTGGGACACGGTCGGTAAGGGGAAGGTGAGGGATTTTTATCAGAAGCAGGGAAGGGAAGAGCGGAGATATCAAAATGGTGTTTTACATTATCTTGAAGGTCAACTGCAGGAATGCTATATGGAGGGGGGTGAGTATCGGGTGGTTGAGATTGAGGGTTTAAAACAACTGATTAGGGACATTCAAAATCGTGAATTTAATGCGGCACGAATCGAGGGAGGAATCGATGAGGTTTTATGGGGCGACTGTCCATCAGCATATGTCTTGAGAGAGCAGGGAAAACGTCGCAGGGCGACGGAAATAATGAGTTTGAGCGTCCAGGAGCAATTGGAGGGGTATCGTCAGGGGCAGGTGCTCATGTCAACAGAGGGTATGGATTGCTACGTGGATGCATGGTATGAAATGCATGGAAAAGAGTGGGGGTCAATAATGAGGTGCTAGGGGAAATGGGTGAATGGGTATGTTGTAATCTAGAGCATAAGGATCGGTTGAATCTGAGTGGACCTATAAGCGAGGAGGAGATTAGATTGGCAGTGGAGAGTATGAGTGTGGGAAAATCACCGGGGATTGATGGTATTCCTTGTGATTTTGATAAGGAAAACTGGGAATGTTTGCGTGAATTTTTAGTGGTTTTATTTAATGCTATGAAAGCCAAAGGTAGATTGGGGGAACAGAAACGTACGGGTGTGGTGGTCATGGTCCCGAAAACGAAGTCTTGTGATTACGTACATGATTATCGATGGATATTTTTAATGTGTGGTGATTACAAGATCTTTGCTAAAATGTTAGGGAATAGGATGAAAAGAGTTCTTGAGAAAGTTTTGGATGAGGGTCAATATGGTGTGCCTGGGCGATCACTGTGGGTGGGGCAAGGGCTTATACGTAGGGGTATAGACGCAGGGGGGGGGGGGGCTCTAAAGGGGGGGTATTAGCATTGGATTGGCATGCGGCATATGACTGTGTGGAGCGTGAGGCACTGTGGAAGTTAATGCAGTGGCAAGGGTTTGGGAGGGAAATCGTCAGTTGGGCAAAGGTGTTGTATGAGCAGGCTATGGTATGGGTGCAGGTAAATGGTAGGCTAGGAAAACTAGTTAGGATGGAAAGGGGCTTGAGGCAAGGGTGCCCTGTGTCGCAGCTTCTCTTTGCGTTGATCCAGGATCCGTTCTATAGGGCTGTGAGAGGGAGTGTAAGGGAGGGAGTGAAGAGAGATGTGGCTGTGGAACCAGGGATTGTGGATGATACCACTGTTCTATTTAGAAGGTCAAAGGATTTACGAAAGGTGGGTGAATTGGTGGAGGGATGACTCTTAATAGGGAAAAGTCTATGCTTATGAGGGTGGGGGATGGCGTGGGTGGTGCTCTAGGACAGGAAGAAGGCTGGCCCCTGGTGTGTCAAATTAAGGTGTGTGGGGTTGTTCATATGGGAAACCTTCAGGAGACGAGGGAGTTGAACTCGAGAGAAACTGTGGATAGGGTTCTGGGTAGATTGGCGGGATTGCGTACAGGAGGACTGACGTTACACCAGCGTGCTATTGTGGTGAATGTGCTTTTGTATGGTAAGATGTGGCATGTGGTAGGTATATATCCCTTGCATACGTGCGATGAGAAGCGTCTGTTGAAGCGTGTATATCGATATATTTGGGGTTCGGGATGTGACTGGTTATCGAGAGATGTTGTGTGTCTTCCGGCATGCCGGGGAGGGCTGGGGTTAATGGCGTTGCATCAAAGGATGTTGGGCATGTATGTTAAACACAGTTATTTGAGGGAGGGTAGGGTTACAGGCACAGGTTTGGCATGGGTTCGCAGGGATTTGGAGCGTTGGATGAGGGGTAGAGATGTCCAGATGTATGAGGGAATATTGAGGTTATTAATTTATGCACGGGACCCACGCAGGGTCAAGATAGGAAGACTGGCTCAGGTGGGTGGTAGAGAGGTGGTTGCTAGGGTGGAAGGTATATATCCTGCGTGGAGTGATATGTGGGGCCGTTTAAAAGGGTTACGATTGAAGGCAGTGGTAAGGGAGATTATGTTTAAATTTCTCCACAATATATTGCCGTCTGGAGAAGTGTTGGCAAATAGGCGTGTGCAGGAGGGTGGGGAGTGTTGTGTGTGGGGACACTGATACTGTCTTTCATGCGGTATTTTTTTGTGCGAGGTTGGAACCAGTGAGGGAGTAGTTTAGTAGGGTTTTACGTATGGTGGGTGGAGGTGGAATTAGCGTTTTAAGGGCGTTAAGCTTAGATGTGGGGGGGGGAGGGTGACGGTGCAGAACGCAATGGGTTATCTAGTCACGGACTTTGTGTATACGTCATGGGTTTACAGACATGTGTCAGTAAGGGAGAGAATCAGGACACTGGCAGCGATGTTTTATGGCACGCAACGGAGGAATAAAGACATCACAGGGAGTAGGTGGCATTTAACCTTTTCGGAGGGATATCGTAGCTTCCGCGTAAGGGACTTATGGGCGTTGCAATCTTAAGGGGTAAAATGAGGCTGGCTTCTTGAGGTATGCGTGGGCGTGAGTGATGCTTTTGATAAGTAAAGGTGTGGTGTACGGTGTAATAGTTGTTCGGTAAGCTTGGTTAGTTTCAGATGACTGCTTAGTTAAGGTTAATAAGATATAATGCTGTAATGATATAATAATTAGTTATGCATTTGAGAATGTTCAGAGATTACTTCCAACAAAATTCACTGAAATGTATCAATTCAGTCATGCTTTAGTAAGAGTCCAGTTATTTTGTAGTAATGAATATTTCAATATGAGTATGTTGTAATATTTCTCCTTTACTGCATAAAGTCCTTGAGGAGATACAATACAAATTCATTATTTTAAATATTTGGATTTCTCATAATAAATATACTTTACCATTCTGTGGAATCTGCTGTGAGTAATTCGTCTGTGATCAAAAGGTTCCAAGATTATACATATGCTGTATAAATTTTGCAGCTGTTGATTTATATGATCATGTATTTTGTATAATGTTTATTTTTGTTATGGAGTCATGTTTTAGAATAAATGCTAGAGTTTATTCTTAGGTAAAATCTCATAAACAGTTGCATGTCTATATAAAAGTTACATAAACTAATGTTTGATCACTGCTGTGATCATTAAGTGTGTGAATGATGTGGATGTATTTATAGATGGGTTTTAATGGGGGGCTCCTCCCCCCCAACAGTTTTGTGTGTATGTGTCAGATATTTTATCATTTGGTATAATATGTGTCAGTGTATGGTATGTATGTATTTTGTGTGTTTGTTACACATTCCTATTTTATATTGGGTTTTCAAAATTTTTCTTCTGCACTTGTGATACTATTCTTAGTAATCTTGTTCAGATCCTGTATCGTGGTGTTATTTAATATTTTATAAAACCTGTAATTTATAATGTTTTAAATAAAATAAAAAAAAATTGTTTATTTTAAACTTCATAATTAACATAATTAGCATATTTCTGAATAGGAGACTATTTATATTCTCCCAAATCAAGGCAACATTGAAACCCAAAATGTATTTATAATTTTAAGTGAAGGAGAGTAGCTCCCAGAAAAAATTTGCAGATAAGAAAAGTTTAGGATCAGTAAATAAAACTTGCCACTGAGAGGATAAAACTATACAAGAGTCCTTGATTTCACATCAAGTTAACCAATGACAGCCGAGAAGTCTACGTCGTAATGAAATATTTAATTTTTAAAGTTTTGTTATGGAAGTTAAATCATATTGGTATGAAATACTATATTCTATTAACAATAAATACCTAAATCCATGCCAGATGGTTATTCATTAATAATTCAGGCAAATCAGTAGTTCACTGATATAAAAGCCCCGGGAGGGATGAGAGAACCAGTCATGTCAGGGAATATAATCAGCACATTAATAGGCATCCTGAAGATTGTAGGTGAGACAAGTACCGTACGGTGTCGCGATTCAGTGTTAAACCAGTTTTTTTTTTTTTTTGCCATGGACGAATAATTCACGTTGTGTGTATTCGTTATTTAACAGTCGACTCACCGTAGTGTGAATGCCTGTCCTAAATATATCCCATATACCAAACAAGGAAGTGTATAGTTGTGTGGATGTCAACCATTAGTCTAACTTTTTGATGCCTTTTGAAAATCAAGTGTTAAGTGTTATGGAACAGTTGAAGTGCACACCTAATACGAAATGTACCATGATACTGTGATATACTGTGTTGCCGAAATCAGTATATTCCATGACAGTGTTTAAAATTAATTGCTTCAGTGACTGTTTTGAGCAGACATTTCATAATTTCTATATTATGTATAAAGTGTAAATATCAGTCCCTGGATGTTTTGATGATGTGAAAATACCCTTGTTATGTTTTGTGGTTGGGTTGTTAATCGAGTTTAAAGTCACTACACGAGGGTTATTAAAGAAGAGTTGCAACACTTACACTCTTAATACGGTCCATCTTATAGACTTTTCAGTATATTAAATACTGTCAACCAATTGCTGGATTTAGTCTTGTCAGGGCCTGAGACAAAGAATATTTTCTGACCCGTCACACCATGACTGCTACATTTGGATCTCCGGTTGTCCGAAGTTGAGTAAAGAATCTCTTGCCTGACTTATTTAGATTTAGAATTGCGGATAACATATTAATGAAATAAGATTTTGCATCATTAATTACCTGGTTTATAATTTCGGCTTAAATAATTATAAACCGAAATGCAAGTACGATCCAACTGACGCCTAAAAAGTCAACAACTTTCCAAAACACTCATTAAGAATCATACTGAAGAAATATATAAGACAATCATTTCAACATAATATACAAGAGTAGTTACTAATGGAGCGAACATCTTCACTTTACATGGGAATTGTATTCATGAAATTCTTTTTTTATAAAAACATATAAAGCACAGCTAAAAGAACCCTTTTGCAACTTTTCACCGACACAAAGTCTGATGTAATTTCCTTCATTAGTAATGAATCTATCATTACGTGCTCAATGCTGAGAATTGAAAGATTTGACATTCAATGCTGGTCCACGATTGAACCCAAATAGTTTTTGACATTGTTAAGGATGTGACGAATGGTTTGAAAAACCGACAAGTTGAAGATTGAGACACTTATGCAGCATATGGGAATCTATATTCAGGAAACGTTTCGCCACACAGTGGCTTCATCAGTCCAATACAAAGAGGAAGGCGTAAGGAGAGGAGGAGAATGAGGTAATCAGTCCCTCAACCTGGAGTCGATGTGTTCAGTCCATCAATCTTGTAGAAAGTACAGCATAGGGCCGTAGACGTGGCTTATATACTGTTGTGAGGTGACGTGAAGCAGATGGAGGCGGGGTCATAGTGGTACCATCCACTAGTCGAAGTTGGTCTTCGTCTAAAGGTTGAACAAGTGTTGAAGAATTCTTTGTAACAAGATCCCAACCTTTGGACGAAGACCTACTTCGACTAGTGGATGGTACTACTATGACCCCGCCTCCATCTGCTTCACGTCACCTCACAACAGTATATAAGCCACGTCTACGGCCCTATGCTGTACTTTCTACAAGATTGATGGACTGAACACATCGACTCCAGGTTGAGGGACTGATTACCTCATTCTCCTCCTCTCCTTACGCCTTCCTCTTTGTATTGGACTGATGAAGCCACTGTGTGGCGAAACGTTTCCTGAATATAGATTCCCATATGCTGCATAAGTGTCTCAATCTTCAACATTGTTAAGGATGTTGAACGACCGTTAGCTGCTACACTCTGTCAACATCAGCGACAGGGAGATGAATAATATGTTGGTGACATTATGGATCGAATTAAATTAGCTCTTCTAGCTTATTATCCAGGAGAGAGATTCTCTGCAGTTACAAACTGACAAACTGGACAAGACTATCAAAGAAGGACTATTTCACACCTATTTTCTTGTGAAACGTCTATATAAAATTGAGCGGAGGGCATCTACTCATGCCAACTGTTGCACGAGCCGTCAACAAGGTTTAGCTCAACTATAGTTCGATATTTGAAGCTGATCTTATAAAGCATTTTCAAGTTATAAACGAATTGATAAATTAGACACTTGTGCAACTCTTGGGTATCTTTACTGAGGAAACGTTTCCCCACAAAGTGGCTTCAACAGTCCATACAAAAGAGAAACTTGAACAGGAGAAGAATGAGGTAATCATTCCCTCAACCTTGAGTCGATGTGGTCAGTCCATCAATCTTGATTGATGGACCACATCGACTCAAGGTTGAGGGACTGATTACCTCATTCTCCCATCTACAATCCACTATAAACGAATTAATGGAAGTGGAAGACCAAATAACAGTACCCGTCAACATGACCCGTCAACATGACCCGTCAATATGACCCGTCAATATGACCCGTCAACATGACCAGTTCTGTCACAAATGTAGCACAAAAATAAATTGCATAAAAATGAGAATTTACAACATTGTCAGAATTTCGTTTTTGCATTTTTATTCCATTAAAAATTCTCTATAATATTCAAAGAAAAAAAATATTTTGTTTTGTGTCTTTTAAGAAAAGTGAATTTCATAGACTTTTCTATAAGATTTCAAATTTCCATCTGCAGAGTCTAAACTTGTGTTGTGTCATTTATCTTAATAAATACATCAACACTAATAAGTTCATGATAAGATAAGATAAGAGATAAGATTTCGTTCGGATTTTTAACCCCGGAGGGTTAGCCACCCAGGATAACCCAAGAAAGTCAGTGCGTCATCGAGGACTGTCTAACTTATTTCCATTGGGGTCCTTAATCTTGTCCCCCAGGATGCGACCCACACCAGTCGACTAACACCCAGGTACTTATTTGCTGCTAGGTGAACAGGACAACAAGTGTAAGGAAACGTGTCGAAATGTTTCCACCCGCCGGGAATCGAACCCGGGCCCTCCGTGTGTGAAGCGGGAGCTTTAGCCACCAGGCCAGCCAGAGACATTCTTCAATTATCTCAGAGATTCCATATATTATAATATTTTAAACTATATTAGTATACAGTGGACCCATGGTTACTGGCCATTATCTGTTCCAGAAGGTCGGCCTAAATCCGAAAAGGCCGAAAATCGAAGTAATATTTCTCTTAAGAATTAATGCAAATACAAATTAATCCGTTCCAGACACCCAAAAAATATTAACAAAACATACATATATAAAGATTAACGATAGTTTTACATACACAAAACAATGTGAACTAAATAAAATGAATAATGAAATGGATAAGTGAACATTTAAATCACTGTTACCTTTATTGAAGAGTCTTTTTGACGTATGGAAGATGGCGAGGAGGGGAGAGGTAGGAGAGTTTATTGTTTGGAGACAGGACAAAATACTTCAATATGACAATGTACATAATTTATAAATAAAAAGTATTGTATAAAAACATAATAGAGAATGTAAAGTAATAAAGTGGTTTCTGTATGTATACTATAGTACACACTTACGATGGAGGAGATGCTGGCAGAGGTTTAGGGTGGTGGAAGATAGGCAGGGTGGCGTGTGTTGTAAGTGGCCCTATAAACCTCAAATAACATTGGAGGAGTCAGCTTCGTGTCGCCCTTTTTCTATCACTTAATGGCTTAACTTACTTGCTACATTCTTAATTGTGAAGGCTTACTCAGCCCTGTAACAACTTCAGTCAGTATTACCAAGGCTGGCTCCTCCTCAGGAAAATTAATGAATAGAAAAAGAAATAATAACAGACAATGATAAACACTTTATTATTTAGAAACGGAAAATGTAAAATAATAAAACATGAATGGGTATCCTAACTGAAAGAAAAATGAAAAATGAAATGAAAAAAAATTACATTTGAACTCAACGCTAATATAGGTATATCGTGGTAATGGGGTGTCAGGTGTTGGTGACACTGTCTTGTTGAAATCGTAGCTGTTGCTGATGTGGGGGGGGGGGGGGTAGCAGGTGTTGGTGACCTCCACCGGCTCGTTCTTCACAGAGTGTAGCCATGAATAATTACTTCAGATGAGAGGAACACAGGTTCGTTACCACTGCTATGATGAGGGGTTAGGTCCTGTGTTGGCTTACATAAGAGGTAAATAGGTTAAACATGGGACGTCTCAGGACGTTAGTCTGTCTCCTTCTATTCTTCTCGTTGGTTGGCAGGTGACCCTCTCTGTCATTCCAAGCTGTAAAGAGAGACAGATTACCCACTGCTTAAGAAATCACTCTCCATGATAAATACAATACCTAAAAGATGTGGTGATTATTAAAACATTTAACAGATAAAGACTGAAAGGACTAAGTTAATTATTGGTCAAAAGTGAAGCTTTCAACCAATAAATTCACTAAAATATAATCAGGCGTGTACTTACAGTAGTGTTGGGAGCTGTGAGTCGAGTGATTTACTGTTTGACCGGAGCCCCACACGTCACCTTTCGGGGGGGGGGGGGAAGTGGGAGGGGAAGGGATAGCGGGAGCTAGACTGACCATACCTTAACAAGCAGCCGGCAATAAAAATATCACTTTCGGGGGGAGGGGAAAGGAGGGGAATAGCAGGAGCTGGACTTACCCTACCTTAACAAGTAGCCGGCAATGAAACTATTGTTACTATACACTCCCTTGCTACTCCTATCTATTGAACTTTTCCCTCACACTCCCCCATACAAAGACTTATAGTCAAGGTGTATAAGAAAAATAGGTGAGGAAAAAGTTCTAACATGTGGAAGCCGCGTAAGGCAACAAATCTTCTACTGACTGTCATGACTTAACCAGTCAGAGAAATAATTGGATGAACCATTGATATACACAATATGGAACTTAAAAGCCTGGAGTGCCAATGTCCACCTCAAGAGGCGACTGTTGGTTCCCTTAAAAGTTTCTAGGTATATCAAAGGGTTGTGGTCCATTTCTAAAATGAATTCTTTTCCCAGCAAATAAAATTTATGCTTGGAGATATCCCACACAAGAGCCAAACATTCCTTTTCCATGGTGGAGTATCTCTTTTCTGTGGGAAGGAGTTTCCGGCTTAGGAAGCATACAGGGAAGGGAGTACCATCATGGTATTGTAGTAGCACCGCACCTAAGCCAGTATTGGAGACATCAGTTCTTAAACAAAATGCTTTATTAATATCTGGAATCTTAAGTATAGGGTCTTTCGAAAAGATACTTTTAATCTCATTAAACTTTTCCCGAGCTGCGTCGGAAAGTTCAAGAGGTTCCTTCACAGACTTTTTAAGGAAGTCGGATAAGATGCCTGTAAGATCAGTAAGGTTCGGGATAAACCGTGCATAAAAATTTACAGAACCAAGAAAACTACGCATGAGCTTCTTGGTTTTGGGGAATTTAAATTCTAATAAAGCTTTGATCTTACTGAGGAGAGGCTGCAGAGAGTTATTAGAAAGTATCAGTCCAAGATATCTAATCTTGTTATACCAAAGGAAGCATTTCTTCGGCTTGGCAGTGAGGCCATGTGAGCGTAACCTACGCAAAACTGATGTTAATATTTGGACATGCTTGCCTCACGTGGATGTCATTATGCAAATGTTATCTAGATAAACTGACACATTTGGCATATTACCCAAAACCTTTCTCATCAGTCTCACGTAGGTAGCACAGGCAGTTACCAAACCGAAGGGCATAGTTTTATACTGCATCAGTCCTTGGTGGGTAGGAAAAGCGGTGTACTGCTTAGAAGAAGGATCTAACATTACTTGATGTGCCTGCGCAATATCAATCTCTGAAAAGAAGGAAGCGTCATAAAATTTGTGTAGATCGCTATCTATTAAGGGCATAGGTTCAGCATCCCACCGAGTTATAGCATTAAGGCCTCTGAAGTCAATAGCAAGTCTATATGAATTATCCTCCTTCTTAACCATGACTACTGGTGAGCAATATGCAGATACTGAAGGTTCAGTGATCTTTAGTTTTAATAATTTGTCTACCTCTCGGTCAAATGCATCCCTAAGGTGAACTGGAACTGGGTGTAATTTCCGTTTGATCGGATTGTCCGTCAATAAGTCAACCTTATGGACTACCGTGGAGGTAACACCTGGAATATCAGTAAAGACGTCTGAAAAGTTACTCACACATTGAAGTAGTTCATGTCTCTTATGGTCATCCAAAGATTCATTAATATTAATGTTGGTTGTGCCCGAGTGGTCAAGAGTCACCAAGTCATGTAGTTCTTCATCATAGTATAAGTTAGAGGTGTCAATTACACACACCTTACATTCTTCAGTTGTCTTATCAAGTTCGTGATGAAAAACTAAGTCAAAGTTATTAAGGCAGTTAACCGAATTTCTTCGGTAATATTTCTTAAGGATGTTGATATGATAAAGCTTAGGTTTCCCCTTGACTTCTATGAGGTAGTCAACTTTCCCACAAATTTGTAATACTTTATATGGACCTTTCCATGCTAATAATAATTTATTTGACTTGATAGGCAAAAGTACCAGAACTTCATCCCTTACGTTAAAACTTCTCCTCTGACTTTTGGAATCAAAATAGGGTTTTTACTGGTCCATTGACAAGCTTAAGTTTTTCGAAACTATATCAGAGGTCTCCTCAAGTTTGGATCTAAGGTCAAGGAGAAACTGGTAAGAAGACTGAACCTCAGCATTTACCTCCTCATTAGTCCATAAGTCATGAAGGATAGACAGTGGACCTCTGGCCTGTCTACCAGAGAGAAGCTCAAAAGGTGAAAACCCCAAAGAGTCACTGGGAACTTCCCTCATGGCAAACAAAGCACAGGGTAGGTAACGATGCCACTCCTTAGGTTCAAGGGAGCAAAGTTTCCTTAAAATGGACTTGAGAATCGAATGCTGGCGCTCAATCCTCCCATTACAGCTGGGATGATAGGGTGTGGTGAAGAGAGGCTTCACTCCCAGAAGTTGGTATAGATGTTGCATTAAGTCAGATGTGAATTGTGTCCCACGGTCAGACAAAATTTCTCTAGGGATGCCCACTCTGGAGAAGATGGACAAAAGGGTTTGAGCCACCTCTGTAGTAGTTATGGTCATAAAGGGTACGGCTTCAGGGAAACTCGAAGCATAATCAACTACTGTTAATATATATCTATGTCCCCCAGATGAAAGTGGAGATAAAGGACCAACGATGTCAATAGCTACTCTTTCAAAGGGTACCGTAAAGACTGGCATTTTGACCATAGGTAGTCGCCTGGTACCTCGGGAGGATGACAGTTGGCAAACTTTACACGATCTACAATAGGTAGTGACATCTGAGGACATTTTTGGCCAAAAATAGGTTTCCCTAATTTTATTTAAGGTTTTACAATGCGAGAAATGTCCGGCCACTGGCAGGTCATGAGCCATTTTAAGAACAGTCTCTCTGCATTGACTTGGAACAACTAAGATGGAATAGTCTATCTCATCTGAATTTAATTTGAATACTGACTTAAGCAAGATATCCTTTATATACTCAAATTTATATGAAAAGTTTTTCCTTTGGATAACTTGATTTTGTCTAGCTGTAAATTTTTGTCTACGTTGTAAATTGACAATAGAGTCCTTCGATATATCTAAAGGCTTGAAGTCAGGGAAAATCAAAGGATGGACAGTAGGAGAAACCTGGGCTTTGGTCTGAGCCCTAGTCTAGACATTTATAGTATCGGAGGTGATATCTTCACTTTCATCTAACAAGTGAACCGGTGATCCTACTACCTCGCTTTCGAGAGTAGCATCACTGGTTTTTAATCCCATATGTATCTCGCGAGACATTGTCTCATCTTAACTTATGAGGGGCTTCTCTGACTCTACAGGAAGAGGATCTGAAACACTTATGTCCATCTTTGGTGATGAAAGGTCAACCTCAGAAGGAAGAATGGCACCTTTTACATTACCTATTAGTACGGAGCAAGAAGTGATGGGAGCTAGTACGGCTTCAGACCAACCTGTGAACCATTTAGGCCTAATGTAACAACGGATGGTAGGAAAAGTGTCTGTACGGCCCAAGTAGTCTGAAAGTATAGCAGAGGAATGAGTTTCTTTAAGATTAGGGAACAGCTTATCAGAAATGACTATACATGTGCATCATTAACTGTTCCTGAACAGAAGGGTGCTTGGTCATTACAATCTTTAAAACATCTTCCAACTTTTTGGACCTTCTTAGAAGGACAATCTGAACTTTTATGTCCCTTAACACCACACAAATGACAAACAGGAATAAAAGAAGTCAATTTACTTTCCACTAGAGGCTTTGATTTCTTAAGGTCTGATGAACCTTTGCCCTTAGGGTTCGATCCCTTTAGGTCTTTATAGGAATTGTGAGCCTCAGCATACAGGTCAGCGGCCTCAGCAACTTCCTCAGCTTTAATCAGGTTACGTTCTCTGATGACTGTTCTTATCTGGTGAGGAAGAGCTGTCAGGAACTGGTCAGTAACAATGAAGTCTCTAAGAGATTCATAACTGTGATCAATTCCTGAAGTCTCTATCCAAAAGTCGAACAAACGAAAGAGTATTACTTGTAACTGCTGAAAGTTTTGGCCATGCTGTAAGGTGGCATACCTGAAATCTTTCCTGTAAGAATTAGTGGTTTTTTGATATGCTTTAAGGATTGCCTTCTTCAGTAGGTTATAATTACATGTGATATCCTGCGACAGAGTTGCATAGATATTCAAGGCTGTACCAGAAAATGACATTCCTAACCTGGTAGCCCAGGTGTCAGCAGGCCATTCACAGAGGGTAGCGGTATTTTTAAACCTGATGATGTATGAAGTAATGTCTTCACCCTCTGTGAAGGGAGGTAAATTAGGTGTTGGAATATGTGTACTGACTGCATGATGTTTAATTACTCCTTCCTCTAATTGTTGTTGTGTAAGAGTTAACTTTTTATTCTCTAATTCAAGGCGAGCTTTTTCGAACTCACGATCCTTTTCTCTCTCTATTAACTCAAGTTCTCTAGCTTTTTCCTCACGTTCTCTAGCTTTTTCCTCAACTTCTCTTTCCTTTGCTCTTTCCTCAAGTTCTCTTAATTTAACTTGTTCCTCACATACTTTAGCTTGTTCCTCACGTACTCTAGCTCTCTCCTCACGATCAAGTCTATCACGCTCCTTTTTGTCTTCTCTCTCCCTTTCTAACTGTCTATCTTGGTTTTCTCTTTCAATTCGATCTCTTTAATTTTTATCCTCTCTTTCTCTTTCTGTCTTTCTTGATTCTATCTCTCTATTCTTTCTCTCTCCTTATTCTCTTCTCTTTCCCTTTCTAACTGTCTCTCTTCTCTCTCAATTCTCTCTCTTTCAAGTCTTTCCTGGATCTTAGCACTAATGAAAGATTCTAAATTTTTCCCTGTTATTCCTAACTTACTTCCAGCGTTCATCCAAAACTGGTATTCCTCCATACTTGCAAGAATAACTTAAACTATCAGGGGAAATGAAACGGGTATTAAAGAAAACGGATGGTTCAATTCCTGCTCCGCTCAAACTGTAAATAAACCAGAGGGCTCGATCCCTACTTCAATTAAACAATATGTATTAATTAAAACGAAGGGTTCTATGCCGGCTCAAAGCAAACAGTAAGTAGAATGGGGTCACTTGACCATCCAATCTTCTCACCCACAAATCAAGAGTGTCCTACGACAGTTCCCTTGATATAATAAAGAGCTCAATGAAACAAATTGTCACTGGAAAGTCTCGGGTCCCTAGAGTCTAATCCTCCAAAGTGTTTCAAGCTCGAAAAGGTGGCAGAATTAAATAATATATCCTGCCTGACTTGACTTACAATAAATTGAGACAATAACAATCACCAAATCTTTTAAATACCTGTACCGTAGTCCTACCATAGAGAATGATTACTCATGGCTGGTGGTAACCGTCTGTGGCATGCGGCATGGAAGTTCCAAAGGTAGATTCAAGATGGAATTGAATCTTGATTCAGTAGAGTTGATCCTGGCAAGGTCGCCACTTGTGAAGGCTTACTCAGCCCTGTAACAACTTCAGTCAGTATTACCAAGGCTGGCTCCTCCTCAGGAAAATTAATGAATAGAAAAAGAAATAACAGACAATGATAAACACTTTATTATTTAGAAACGGAAAATGTAAAATAAGAAAACATGAATGGGTATCCTAATTGAAAGAAAAATGAAAAATGAAATGAAAAAAAAATTACATTTGAACTCAACGCTAATATAGGTATATCGTGGTAATGGGGTGTCAGGTGTTGGTGACACTGTCTTGTTGAAATCGTAGCCGTTGCTGATGTTGGAGGGGGGGGTTAGCAGGTGTTGGTGACCTCCACCGGCTCGTTCTTCACAGAGTGTAGCCGTGAATAATTATTTCAGATGACAGGAACTCAGGTTCGTTACCACTGCTATGATGAGGGGTTAGGTCCTGTGTTGGCTTACATAACAGGTAAATAGATTAAACATGGGACGTCTCAGGACGTTAGTCTGTCTCCTTCAATTCTTCTCGTTGGTTGGCAGGTGACCCTCTCTGTCATTCCAAGCTGTAAAGAGAGACAGATTACCCACTGCTTAAGAAATCACTCTCCATGATAAGTACAATACCTAAAAGATGTGGTGATTATTAAAACATTTAACAGCTAAACACTGAAAGGATTAAGTTAATTATTGGTCAAAAGTGAAGCTTTCAAAAAATAAGTCCACTAAAATATAATCAGGCGTGTACTTTCAGTAGTGTTGGGAGCTGTGAGTCGAGTGATTTACTGTTTGACCGGAGCCCCACACGTCACCTTTCGGGGGAGGGGGAAGAGGGAGGGGAAGGGATAGTGGGAGCTAGACTGACCCTACCTTAACAAGCAGCCGGCAATCAAACTATCACTTTCGGGGAGGGGAAAAAAGGGGGGGGGGTAGCGGGAGCTGGACTTACCCTACCTTAACAAGTAGCCGGCAATGAAACTATTGTTACTATACACTCCCTTGCTACTCCTATCTATTGAACTTTTCCCTCACATTAATGCTACACTTTATCACTGGCTGACACTACAGCCTTTATCGAATCCTGCTGCTTTAGTATCGTACATATCGTAAAATCACTGAAGAAGGCACATTCTCCCCTCTCTCTTCCTCCTTAACTTTCGTACTTTACTAAGAATTCTTTCTTGAATTCTATCATGTTTCTCACTTTCTTTACCAAAGAGCTTGCACTAAGAACTTTCTTCGGACCCATGGTGGCTTATTTTGCAGTTGGGCTCAATAAACAGCCACAAAAAACAATGGATTATAGCGAGATGTTTGGATGAATATGCAGTCTTGCTCACTCACCCAGAGACACAGCCAGACTGACTCATGAATGCGGCAAAGTGGCAGGCGGACACATCCAATACGGATGATTTTCGAGTTGACAACCGAAATCCATGATAGAATTTCGGCCAAAAAAGTGGCCGAAATCCGATTTGGCCGATATCCGGAATGGCTGATATCCAAGGATCCAATGTATTGATAAATTTAAATTTGCAGCCTACACAGAGTGACCTTATTGAGCAGTATCCTGTCCATAAGATACTCTAACCATTAAAGATCGAAATCCTTCAAAAGAGGTATGTATACCATATTATATAAATAAAATCCTTTAAAAGGTATATTTTTTACTCTATCTTAAATATAAAACTGCAGATATTCAACTTTTCACATCATTTCCACTCTCCATCCTCGTCAGATAAGGATACACCCTGCATTTAAAGTTATACAGAAGTGTTTTTCAAAGTGTTTCGATTCATTCTGGGAAACTTTTAATGGGTTCCAGAGGAATGACCATGTATTACCTGCACACATTAATAATTACATAAACCTCTTCCTTATACAGTCAACCAGTTCTGAAAAGTTGAAGCCAATCGGACAAGGCATTCTGAAGTTATAATTCAAAGCCTGGAAAAAGAAAATTAAAATATAAGGTGGAGTATAAAGTAATATCCAGGTAACCATTCAAAGGTAATTCTGAGGGGAAACCTAATAAAGAAAGAAATATCTACACTTCTCTCTCCCAGTGTTTCTTTCAAAGAAATGAATGTTGCAAAATAAGGTTTAGCTGTGGGTTGGGTGGGTGTTTTTTTGTGGGTATGAGGGCGACTTGCCTAGTGTGGGTCAGTTGGTTTGCTGCAGTGTCTTCCTTTCATAAGAACGTAAGTACATAAGAATTGAGGAACACTGCAGAAGGCCTACTGGCCCATGTAAGACAAGTCGTTATCAAAACGACCTCTACCTAAAACTACCCAAGAAATAACTCCCGTACCCAATGACACCAATCAAACCCAGCCTCTCCCACTCATATATTTGTCCAATCTCTTCTTAAAACTATCCAAGGTCCTAGCCTCTATCACCCAACTGGGAAGATTGTTCCATGCATCTACAACTCTGTTAGAAAACCAGTACAGTGGAACCTCTACTTACGAGTTTAATCCATTCCATGACCTTGCTCGCAAATGGATTTGCTCGTTTGCAGAGTCAATTTTCCTCATTTAAATTAATTGAAATGGAATTAACTCGTTCCAGTGGAATTCCAGGCACGAGAAAATACTTTAATAATTTCCCTAATATCGTCTCTACAGCTTATTTATCTATGACAATTCATGTAATATGACATAATAAATAATACTAATAACATAGAAACATGATATATACACTAGAATGAATAAAATACATACCATTAGGTATGTGGCTAGTGGTGGTAACAGCGGCCATTGTTGTTGTTGGGGTTTATAGGGCCATTCCTGCTCCTGGCTACATATGTAGAGAACCTAGGATATCCCAAAAAAGTCAGACAGAGTGGCTTATAAGTGCAACACTCTTAATGCTTCACTTTATTGCTAAACTCTTAATTCTGCACTTAATTGCTACACTCTTATTGCTACACTTAATTGCTACACTCTTAATGCTACACTGCCACTGCTGCTTCATGTCGTCTGCCACTGCTACCTCATGATGTCTGCCACTGCTGCTTCATGTTGTCTGCCACTGTTACCTCAAGATGTCTGCCACTGCTGCTTCATGTCGTCTGCCACTGCTACCTCATGATGTCTGCCACTGCTGCTTCATGTTGTCTTCCACTGCTACCTCATGATGTCTGCCACTGCTGCTTCATGTTGTCTGCCACTGCTACCTCATGATGTCTGCCACTGCTGCTTCATGTTGTCTGCCACTGCTGCTTCATGTTGTCTGCCACTGCTACCTCATGATGTCTGCCACTGCTGCTTCATGTTGTCTGCCACTGCTACCTCATGATGTCTGCCACTGCTGCTTCATGTCGTCTGCCACTGCTACCTCATGATGTCTGCCACTGCTGCTTCATGTTGTCTGCCACTGCTAAATCATGATGTCTGCCACTGCTGCTTCATGTTGTCTGCCACTGCTACCTCATGATGTCTGCCACTGCTGCTTCATGTTGTCTGCCACTGCTACCTCATGATGTCTGCCACTGCTGCTTCATGTCGTCTGCCACTGCTACCTCATGATGTCTGCCACTGCTGCTTCATGTTGTCTGCCACTGCTACCTCATGATGTCTGCCACTGCTACTTCATGTTGTCTGCCACTGCTGCTTCATGTTGTCTGCCACTTCTGCTTCATGTTGTCTGCCACTGCTGCTTCATGTCTGCCACTGCTGTCTCATGTTGTCTGCCACTTCTGCTTCATGTTGTCTGCCACTACTACCTCATGTTGTCTGTCACTGCTACCTCATGTTGTATGTCACTGCTGTTTCATGTTGTCTGCCACTTCTGCTTCATGTCTACCACTGCTGCCTCATGTTGTCTACCACTGCTGCTTCATGTTGTCTGCCACTTCTGCTTCATGTCTGCCACTGCTGTCTCATGTTGTCTGCCACTTCTACTTCATGTTGTCTGTCACTGCTGCTTCATGTTGTCTGTCACTGCTGCTTCATGTTGTCTGCCACTGCTGCTTCATGTTGTCTGTCACTGCTGCTTCATGTTGTCTGTCACTGCTACTTCATGTTGTCTGCCACTGCTACTTCATGTTGTCTGTCACTGCTGCTTCATGTTGTCTGCCACTGCTGCTTCATGTCTGCCACTGCTGTCTCATGTTGTCTGCCACTTCTGCTTCATGTTGTCTGCCACTACTACCTCATGTTGTCTGTCACTGCTACCTCATGTTGTATGTCACTGCTGTTTCATGTTGTCTGCCACTTCTGCTTCATGTCTACCACTGCTGCCTCATGTTGTCTACCACTGCTGCTTCATGTTGTCTGCCACTTCTGCTTCATGTCTGCCACTGCTGTCTCATGTTGTCTGCCACTTCTACTTCATGTTGTCTGTCACTGCTGCTTCATGTTGTCTGTCACTGCTGCTTCATGTTGTCTGTCACTGCTACTTCATGTTGTCTGCCACTGCTACTTCATGTTGTCTGTCACTGCTGCTTCATGTTGTCTGCCACTGCTGCTTCATGTCTGCCACTGCTGTCTCATGTTGTCTGCCACTTCTGCTTCATGTTGTCTGCCACTTCTGCTTCATGTTGTCTGTCATTGCTGCTTCATGTTGTCTGTCACTGCTGCTTCATGTTGTCTGTCACTGCTGCTTCATGTTGTCTGTCACTGCTGCTACATGTTGTCTGTCACTGCTGCTTCATGTTGTCTGCCACTGCTACTTCATGTTGTCTGCCACTGCTGCTTCATGATGTCTGCCACTGCTGCTTCATGTTGTCTGCCACTGCTGCTTCATGTTGTCTGCCACTGCTGCTTCATGTTGTCTGTCACTGCTGCTTCATGTTGTCTGTCACTGCTGCTTCATGTTGTCTGTCACTGCTGCTTCATGATGTCTGCCACTGCTGCTTCATGTTGTCTGTCACTGCTGCTTCATGTTGTCTGCCACTGCTGCTTCATGTTGTCTGCCACTGCTACTTCATGTTGTCTGCCACTGCTGCTTCATGATGTCTGCCACTGCTGCTTCATGTTGTCTGTCACTGCTGCTTCATGTTGTCTGTCACTGCTGCTTCATGATGTCTGCCACTGCTGCTTCATGTTGTCTGTCACTGCTGCTTCATGTTGTCTGCCACTGCTGCTTCATGTTGTCTGCCACTGCTACTTCATGTTGTCTGCCACTGCTGCTTCATGATGTCTGCCACTGCTGCTTCATGTTGTCTGCCACTGCTGCTTCATGTTGTCTGCCACTGCTGCTTCATGTTGTCTGTCACTGCTGCTTCATGTTGTCTGCCACTGCTGCTTCATGTTGTCTGCCACTGCTGCTTCATGTTGTCTGTCACTGCTGCTTCATGTTGTCTGCCACTGCTGCTTCATGTTGTCTGCCACTGCTGCTTCATGTTGTCTGCCACTGCTGCTTCATGTTGTCTGCCACTGCTGCTTCATGTTGTCTGTCACTGCTGCTTCATGTTGTCTGCCACTGCTGCTTCATGTTGTCTGCCACTGCTACTTCATGTTGTCTGCCACTGCTGCTTCATGATGTCTGCCACTGCTGCTTCATGTTGTCTGCCACTGCTGCTTCATGTTGTCTGCCACTGCTGCTTCATGTTGTCTGCCACTGCTGCTTCATGTTGTCTGCCACTGCTGCTTCATGTTGTCTGCCACTGCTGCTTCATGTTGTCTGTCACTGCTACCTCATGTTGTCTGCCACTGCTGCTTCATGTTGTCTGTCACTGCTACCTCATGTTGTCTGTCACTGCTACCTCATGTTGTCTGCCACTGCTGCTTCATGTTGTCTGTCACTGCTGCTTCATGTTGTCTGTCACTGCTGCTTCATGTTGTCTGTCACTGCTGCTTCATGTTGTCTGTCACTGCTACCTCATGTTGTCTGCCACTGCTGCTTCATGTTGTCTGTCACTGCTGCTTCATGTTGTCTGTCACTGCTACCTCATGTTGTCTGTCACTGCTACCTCATGTTGTCTGTCACTGCTGCTTCATGTTGTCTGTCACTGCTGCTTCATGTTGTCTGTCACTGCTGCTTCATGTTGTCTGCCACTGCTGCTTCATGTTGTCTGTCACTGCTGCTTCATGTTGTCTGTCACTGCTGCTTCATGTTGTCTGCCACTGCTGCTTCATGTTGTCTGTCACTGCTGCTTCATGTTGTCTGTCACTGCTACCTCATGTTGTCTGCCACTGCTGCTTCATGTTGTTTGTCACTGCTGCTTCATGTTGTCTGTCACTGCTGCTTCATGTTGTCTGCCACTGCTGCTTCATGTTGTCTGTCACTGCTGCTTCATGTTGTCTGCCACTGCTGCTTCATGTCTGCCACTGCTGTCTCATGTTGTCTGCCACTTCTGCTTCATGTTGTCTGCCACTTCTGCTTCATGTTGTCTGTCACTGCTGCTTCATGTTGTCTGTCACTGCTGCTTCATGTTGTCTGTCACTGCTGCTTCATGTTGTCTGTCACTGCTGCTTCATGTTGTCTGTCACTGCTGCTTCATGTTGTCTGCCACTGCTACTTCATGTTGTCTGCCACTGCTGCTTCATGATGTCTGCCACTGCTGCTTCATGTTGTCTGCCACTGCTGCTTCATGTTGTCTGCCACTGCTGCTTCATGTTGTCTGTCACTGCTGCTTCATGTTGTCTGTCACTGCTGCTTCATGTTGTCTGTCACTGCTGCTTCATGATGTCTGCCACTGCTGCTTCATGTTGTCTGTCACTGCTGCTTCATGTTGTCTGCCACTGCTGCTTCATGTTGTCTGCCACTGCTACTTCATGTTGTCTGCCACTGCTGCTTCATGATGTCTGCCACTGCTGCTTCATGTTGTCTGTCACTGCTGCTTCATGTTGTCTGTCACTGCTGCTTCATGTTGTCTGTCACTGCTGCTTCATGATGTCTGCCACTGCTGCTTCATGTTGTCTGTCACTGCTGCTTCATGTTGTCTGCCACTGCTGCTTCATGTTGTCTGCCACTGCTACTTCATGTTGTCTGCCACTGCTGCTTCATGATGTCTGCCACTGCTGCTTCATGTTGTCTGCCACTGCTGCTTCATGTTGTCTGCCACTGCTGCTTCATGTTGTCTGTCACTGCTGCTTCATGTTGTCTGCCACTGCTGCTTCATGTTGTCTGCCACTGCTGCTTCATGTTGTCTGTCACTGCTGCTTCATGTTGTCTGCCACTGCTGCTTCATGTTGTCTGCCACTGCTGCTTCATGTTGTCTGCCACTGCTGCTTCATGTTGTCTGCCACTGCTGCTTCATGTTGTCTGTCACTGCTGCTTCATGTTGTCTGCCACTGCTGCTTCATGTTGTCTGCCACTGCTACTTCATGTTGTCTGCCACTGCTGCTTCATGATGTCTGCCACTGCTGCTTCATGTTGTCTGCCACTGCTGCTTCATGTTGTCTGCCACTGCTGCTTCATGTTGTCTGCCACTGCTGCTTCATGATGTCTGCCACTGCTGCTTCATGTTGTCTGCCACTGCTGCTTCATGTTGTCTGTCACTGCTACCTCATATTGTCTGCCACTGCTGCTTCATGTTGTCTGTCACTGCTACCTCATGTTGTCTGTCACTGCTACCTCATGTTGTCTGCCAATGCTGCTTCATGTTGTCTGTCACTGCTGCTTCATGTTGTCTGTCACTGCTGCTTCATGTTGTCTGTCACTGCTGCTTCATGTTGTCTGTCACTGCTACCTCATGTTGTCTGCCACTGCTGCTTCATGTTGTCTGTCACTGCTGCTTCATGTTGTCTGTCACTGCTACCTCATGTTGTCTGTCACTGCTACCTCATGTTGTCTGTCACTGCTGCTTCATGTTGTCTGTCACTGCTGCTTCATGTTGTCTGTCACTGCTGCTTCATGTTGTCTGCCACTGCTGCTTCATGTTGTCTGTCACTGCTGCTTCATGTTGTCTGTCACTGCTGCTTCATGTTGTCTGCCACTGCTGCTTCATGTTGTCTGTCACTGCTGCTTCATGTTGTCTGTCACTGCTACCTCATGTTGTCTGCCACTGCTGCTTCATGTTGTTTGTCACTGCTGCTTCATGTTGTCTGTCACTGCTGCTTCATGTTGTCTGCCACTGCTGCTTCATGTTGTCTGTCACTGCTGCTTCATGTTGTCTGTCACTGCTACCTCATGTTGTCTGCCACTGCTGCTTCATGTTGTCTGTCACTGCTGCTTCATGTTGTCTGCCACTGCTGCTTCATGTTGTCTGCCGCTGCTACCTCATGATGCCTGCCACTGTTGATTCATGTTGTCTGCCACTGCTGCTTCATGTTGTCTGTCACTGCTGCTTCATGTTGTCTGTCACTGCTGCTTCATGTTGTCTGTCACTGCTACCTCATGTTGTCTGCCACTGCTGCTTCATGTTGTCTGTCACTGCTGCTTCATGTTGTCTGTCACTGCTGCTTCATGTTGTCTGTCACTGCTACCTCATGTTGTCTGCCACTGCTGCTTCATGTTGTCTGCCACTGCTGCTTCATGTTGTCTGTCACTGCTGCTTCATGTTGTCTGTCACTGCTGCTTCATGTTGTCTGCCACTGCTGCTTCATGTTGTCTGTCACTGCTGCTTCATGTTGTCTGTCACTGCTACCTCATGTTGTCGGCCACTGCTGCTTCATGTTGTCTGTCACTGCTGCTTCATGTTGTCTGCCACTGCTGCTTCATGTTGTCTGCCGCTGCTACCTCATGATGCCTGCCACTGTTGATTCATGTTGTCTGCCACTGCTACCTCATGTTGTCTGCCACTGCTGCTTCATGTTGTCTGTCACTGCTGCTTCATGTTGTCTGTCACTGCTGCTTCATGTTGTCTGTCACTGCTACCTCATGTTGTCTGCCACTGCTGCTTCATGTTGTCTGCCACTGCTGCTTCATGTTGTCTGTCACTGCTGCTTCATGTTGTCTGCCACTGCTGCTTCATGTTGTCTGCCACTGCTGCTTCATGTTGTCTGCCACTGCTGCTTCATGTTGTCTGCCACTGCTGCTTCATGTTGTCTGCCACTGCTGCTTCATGTTGTCTGTCACTGCTGCTTCATGTTGTCTGTCACTGCTACCTCATGTTGTCTGCCACTGCTGCTTCATGTTGTCTGCCACTGCTGCTTCATGTTGTCTGTCACTGCTGCTTCATGTTGTCTGTCACTGCTACCTCATGATGTCTGTCACTGCTGCTTCATGTTGTCTGTCACTGCTACCTCATGTTGTCTGTCACTGCTGCTTCATGTTGTCTGTCACTGCTACCTCATGATGTCTGCCACTGCTGCTTCATGATGTCTGTCACTGCTACCTCATGATGTCTGCCACTGCTGCTTCATGTTGTCTGTCACTGCTACCTCATGATGTCTGCCATTGCTACCTCATGATGTCTGCCACTGCTACCTCATGATGTCTGCCACTGCTGCTTCATGATGTCTGCTACTGCTGCTTCATGTTGTCTGCCACTGCTACCTCATGTTGTCTGCCACTGCTGCTTCATGTTGTCTGTCACTGCTGCTTCATGTTCTCTGTCACTGCTGCTTCATGATGTCTGCCACTGCTGCTTCATGTTGTCTGTCACTGCTGCTTCATGTTGTCTGTCACTGCTGCTTCATGATGTCTGCCACTGCTGCTTCATGTTGTCTGTCACTGCTGCTTCATGTTGTCTGTCACTGCTGCTTCATGATGTCTGTCACTGCTGCTTCATGTTGTCTGTCACTGCTGCTTCATGATGTCTGCCACTGCTGCTTCATGTTGTCTGCCACTGCTGCTTCATGTTGTCTGTCACTGCTGCTTCATGATGTCTGTCACTGCTGCTTCATGATGTCTACCACTGCTGCTTCATGTTGTCTGTCACTGCTACCTCATGATGTCTGCCATTGCTACCTCATGATGTCTGCCACTGCTACCTCATGATGTCTGCCACTGCTGCTTCATGATGTCTGCTACTGCTGCTTCATGTTGTCTGCCACTGCTACCTCATGTTGTCTGCCACTGCTGCTTCATGTTGTCTGTCACTGCTGCTTCATGTTGTCTGTCACTGCTGCTTCATGATGTCTGCCACTGCTGCTTCATGTTGTCTGTCACTGCTGCTTCATGTTGTCTGTCACTGCTGCTTCATGATGTCTGCCACTGCTGCTTCATGTTGTCTGTCACTGCTGCTTCATGTTGTCTGTCACTGCTGCTTCATGATGTCTGTCACTGCTGCTTCATGTTGTCTGTCACTGCTGCTTCATGATGTCTGCCACTGCTGCTTCATGTTGTCTGCCACTGCTGCTTCATGTTGTCTGTCACTGCTGCTTCATGATGTCTGTCACTGCTGCTTCATGTTGTCTGTCACTGCTGCTTCATGATGTCTGCCACTGCTGCTTCATGTTGTCTGTCACTGCTGCTTCATGATGTCTGCCACTGCTGCTTCATGTTGTCTGCCACTACTTCTTCATGTTGTCTGCCACTGCTGCTTCATGTTGTCTGCCACTGCTGCTTCATGATGTCTGCCACTGCTGCTTCATGATGTCTGCCACTGCTGCTTCATGATGTCTGCCACTGCTGCTTCATGTTGTCTGTCACTGCTGCTTCATGATGTCTGCCACTGCTGCTTCATGTTGTCTGCCACTACTTCTTCATGTTGTCTGCCACTGCTGCTTCATGTTGTCTGCCACTGCTGCTTCATGATGTCTGCCACTGCTGCTTCATGATGTCTGCCACTGCTGCTTCATGTTGTCTGTCACTGCTGCTTCATGATGTCTGCCACTGCTGCTTCATGTTGTCTGCCACTACTTCTTCATGTTGTCTGCCACTGCTGCTTCATGTTGTCTGCCACTGCTGCTTCATGATGTCTGCCACTGCTGCTTCATGATGTCTGCCACTGCTGCTTCATGTTGTCTGTCACTGCTGCTTCATGATGTCTGCCACTGCTGCTTCATGTTGTCTGCCACTACTTCTTCATGTTGTCTGCCACTGCTGCTTCATGTTGTCTGCCACTGCTGCTTCATGATGTCTGCCACTGCTGCTTCATGATGTCTGCCACTGCTGCTTCATGTTGTCTGCTACTGCTGCTTCATGATGTCTGCCACTGCTGCTTCATGATGTCTGCCACTGCTGCTTCATGTTGTCTGCTACTTCTGCTTCATGTTGTCTGCCACTACTTCTTCATGTTGTCTGCCACTGCTACCTCATTATGTCTATCACTGATTTCTCCAAAGAATCGAACATTTCTGTTATTTTCAGCTCAATTTCAAGGTACTTTTCATCGTGAAACCAATTAAAATCATGTTTATTTTTGTAGTATATCTTCTATTCTATCACATGAGACCAAATAAAACGAGAATACAACCATAAAAACCATACAAAAATATACCGCTAAGGGGAGGCTAATGGCTGAGAAGTGAACTCCGTTATTTATGGTCCGATTTCTTTCACTCCAGAGAGTGGAGATTTAAGGCTTTAAGTCTATCTTCATACGAGAGATTCCTTACACGGTAAATTATTTTAGTCATTCTTCTCTGTATGTTCTCTTATGAGTCTATATCCATCCTGTAGTAAGGGGACCAAAACTGAGCAGTGTAATCTAAATGAGGCCTCACTAGTGATGTATAGAGCTGTAAAATAACTTTTGGACTTCTGTTACTTATACTTCTTGAGATAAATCCAAGTAATCTGTTGGCCTTGTTGCGCACACTAAGGCACTGCTGTCTTGGCTTTAGATTTCTGCTCACCATGACTCCCAAATCTTTTTCACATTCTGTATGATCAAGCTCTACATCACCTAGATTATAGCTTCGAGGGTTATTTTCATTACCAAGGACTAGTACCTTACACTTGTCTACATTGAACTTCATCTGCCATTTTCAGACCAAGACATTAATTTGTCCAAATCCTCCTGGAGTTTATTGCTATCCTCCTCAAAATGAATTATGTGTCCTATCTTTGTATCATCAGCAAATTTACTCATGTCACTCGTAATCCCTCCAACAAGGTCATTAATGTAAATTATGAACAAGATAGGGCCTAAAACTGATCCTTGTGGAACGCCACTAGTGACTAATCCCCATTCAGATATCACCACATTAATGGTAACTTTCTGCTTTCTATGTGTAAGCCATGCCTCTATCCATGCTAGAGCTTTACCTACTCTACCATGAGCTGCCACTTTTCTTAAGAGTCTCTTGTGAGCTACTCTATCGAAGGCTTTACTAAAATCCAAATAAACAATATCATATTCTTTATCACTGTCAACTGCCTCAAATGTTCTATTGAAGAACGTCAGTAAATTTGTCAGGCAGGAACGACCTCTCGTGAATGCATGCTGAGAATCATTTATCAAGTTATGCTCTTCAAGGTGACTTCTAATAATGTCAGCTCTAATTGATTCTAATAACTTGCCCGCTATAGATGTCAGATTTATTGGACGGTAATTTGAATATAGGAACCACATTAGCCATCTTCCACAACACCGGTAAAGATGGACGAATTAAACACACTCGTTAATGGCTGACTAAGCTCCATCTTGCATTCCTTAAGTACCCTGGAAAACAGCTCATCGGGTCCTGGGGACTTATTTTTTTCAGTTTGTCTATTTGTTTAATAACCATGTCCCTCGTGACAGTAATATTAGTTAATTTAAATTCATCAGGAGCTAAATAATTGTTAATTACAGGAATCTCATTTACATCTTCCTGTGTAAAAACTGACAAAAAATAGTCATTAAATAAGGAACACATTTCCAGTTCGTTATCCGTCAGCTGTCCATTCCCAATTTTCAGAGGTTCTACTTTTCCCTTCACCTTCGTCCTATACACTTGAAAGAACCCCTTTGGATTAGGCTTTGATTCATTAGCAACTCTAATTTCATTGTCACGTTTAGCCTTTCTAATCCCTTTTTTTACTTTTCTTTTAAGCTGAACATATTGGTCAGTAAGGTTAACCTCTCCTCTTCTGATGCGCCTATATATTCCCCTTTTCTCCCCTAACAGATGGTTTAGCCTCCTGTTAATCCATTTGGGATCGTTGTTATTAGACCTAATTTCTCTCTGGGGAATGTATATACTCTGAGCACGGTGTACATTATTAAGAAAAAAATCATAAATACAGATCCCTTCATAATCATAAGTATGATCATCGTCAATAAAATCATTAGCTAGATAACCCCAATCGAGATTTGACAGGTGTTCCCTAAGTCCATTATAATCGGCAGAGCGAAAATCAAGGATTTTTACCGTATTATCATTATTCTTGTATTCTCAGTTAATGTTAAAAATGATGGATTTGTGATCACTTGCGCCAAGCTCTTCAGTGATCTCCAGATTATTTACGAGTGTTTCCTTATTTGACAAGACTATTACCCCTGGTAGGCTCTGTTACACACTGCTTCAGAAAACAGTCCTGAACTGGAATAGAAAGTAGTATCCAGGTAACCATTCAAAGGTAATTCTGAGGGGAAACCTAATAAAGAAACAAATATCTACACTTCTCTCTCCCAGTGTTGTAACGAGTGAGAGGGGTTCGATTTAAGCGGGACTTACACATTAGTTAAGGGGATTGTCGGGGATTATTGTTTGGGTAGCACTGAAGGTGAGTTGGGCAAATATTTATGTAGGTGGGTTGGGATTTGATAGGGACTACCCACTAAGGGCAGTAAGTTTGCTGCAGTGTTCCTTCTTTCTTATGTCCTTATGTTATTGCTTGGGTAGCACTGAAAGTGGGTTGGGCAAATGTTTTTGTTAGTGGGTTGGATTTGACATAGACCTATCAAATATGGACCAATAGGCCTGTTGCAGTGTTCCTCCTTTCTTATGTTCTTATGAAACCAATTTCCAAAACTCTTTGTTTAGAGGGAGAACCTAAGATAATCTACATTTTTAAATTATAGGTCATATTAAGTAGCCAGAAATACCTGAACAAGAGTTTCAACTACGATTTCGCTCATCCCTGGGTGGGCATAAGTCTTCTGACTTCCACTGGTAGGTACCATATTAATGACTAGTGTAAATAATGACCATGCTGTTTTCTAGCAAGACAATTCAAGCTTTTGATATTTACCTTTATGACCAGATATAAAAATGAATATATCTCAGCTAATTTAAGGAGAGAGAGGGAGAGAGACAGAGAGAGAGAGAGAGAGAGAGAGAGAGAGAGAGAGAGAGAGCAATGTTATAACAACAATGCAGTCTTTGAGGCTCAATCTTTTCTATATGGTGAATACCTACCATAAAGTCTTCTTCACAGGCAGTCACTGGCAGACTCGCAGGAAGCTACTCACTCCAGCATTCCACTTCAAGATCTTAGAAGAGTTTATGTCGGTCTTTAACAAACAAAGCAACAAGCTGATCCAAAAACTGGAGAAGAAAGCTGATGGAAATACCTTTGACATATATGATGACCTTACCCTCTGTGCTCTGGACATTATTTGTGGTAAGTTGATGATTTTGTTTTCTTAATGGACACTGTCATGACGCGAGGATACTGTGATGACGCACGTACAGATGTATTATTATACAGGTGGTAGTGGACAAAGCAAATGTACAGTGGACATAGGAGATTCAGAAAATTAGGGATATTGTTATGACACAGCATTTCAGTTGTGTCATGCTAGAATAAGTTGAATTTTATTTGACATCCATTATCCCCTTTTTATAAGCCTACATTAACTCTCCATTCCTGCGAAGAAAAGGGAAGATTCATGCCTCTCTCTACCCCCCTTCACATATATAATATCATATATATATTTTTTTCAAGTAGTACAAAAGTAAGCATACCTTTCTTGTATTAATCTTGACTTTTTCAGAATTTTGTCAACCTCAGGTTCAGTTTTATGTACACAATCACGTTATTCCCATGAAAATTAAATTTTCTCCATTTAATGATTAGAGGCAATCATAAAGTCAATGAAAAGTAGGAAATCTTTTTGCTTCCTAACTTAATGATTAGATGTTAAACTTAGAAGTGACTGAGATTATAAAACAAAATCAAGATGGATAATCTCAGAGGTGAATGTCTTAAGTTCTACAAAGACTTATGCCCAAAAAATAAGAAAGTGAAGTAATCTAATGATTCAAGAAAGAATTAGTAGAGACTTACTAGCAATATTCATAATAAAAAAAATAATCATCGTAATATACGTATTAACACAAGTATATACTTAACAGAAATTGTTTGTCGTAGATTATCCTTGGTTAACAATCCTGCATTAACACTCATACACATTTGAATACACACACACACAAACACACACACACACACACACACACACACACACACGCACACACACACACGCACACACACAAACACACACACAAACACACACACACACACACAAACATACACACACACGTGTGTGTGTGTGTGTGTGTGTGTGTGTGTGTGTGTGTGTATGTGTGTGTGTGTGTGTGTGCGTGTGCGTGACAATCTGCAAGACAGCAGAGGAGAGGTTTTTACCCAAAAGCAACAGACATAACTACAAGGCCAGGACTAGCCCTTGGTTCACCTGGAGGTGTAGAGAGGCAAAAACCAAATGCAATAGAGAATGGAAGAAGTATAGGAGTCATAGGACCCAGGAGAATAAGGAGAGTAGTTGAAATACCAGAACTGAATGAGCACAGGTAAAGAGGGAGGCCCAGCGACAATACGAAAATGACATAGCGGCTAAAGCCAAGTCTAACCCAAAGCTGTTGTACAGCCACATAAGGAGAAAAACAACAGTAAAAGACCTGGTAATCAGGCTGAAGAAGGAAGAAGAAGAGCTCACAAGAAATGACCGAGAAGTATGTGAGGAGCTCAACAAGAGATTTAAGGAAGTATTCACAGTGGAGACAGAAAAGACTCCAGGAACACGGAGTGGTAGGGTACTCCATCATGTGCTGGACACAATACACACAACTGAAGAGGAGGTAAAGAAGTAGCTAAGCGAACTAGATACCTCAAAGGCGATGGGGCCAGATAACGTCTCTCTGTGGGTCCTGAGAGAGGGAGCAGAGGCTCTCTGTGTACCACTGACAACAATCTCTGACACATCTATCGAAACAGGGCGACTGCCTGAGGTATGGAAAATAGCAAATGTAGTCCCAATTTTTAAAAAAAGGAGACAGACATGCAGCATTAAACTACAGGCCAGCATCACTGACATGCATAGTATGTAAAGTCATGGAGAAGATTATCAGGAGAAGAGTGGTGGATTCCCTGAATTCAACCAGCATGAATTCAGGGAAATGAAATCCTATGTCACAAACCTCCTGAAGTTCTATGACAAGCTGACATCAGTAAGACAAAAGAGAGAGAGGGGTGGTTAGATTGCATTTTCTTGGACTGTAAAAAGGCTTTTGACACAGTTTCCTCTCAAAAAAATTAGTGCAAAAGCTGAATGACCAGGAAGGTATAAGAGGGAAGGCACTGAAATGGATCAGAGAATACCTGACAGGAAGGCAACAGGGAGTCACCTTACGTGACGAGGTGTCGGAGTGGGCGCCTGTGACGAGCGGGGTTCCACAGGGGTCAGTTCTAGGACCGGTACCGTTTCTGGTTTATGTGAACGACATGACGGAAGGAATAGACTCAGAAGTGTCTCTGTTTGCAGACGATGTAAAGTGAATGAGGAGAATTTAGTCGTTGGAGGACCAGGCAGGACTACAAAGGGACCTTGACAGGCTACAAGCCTGGTCTAACAACTGACTCCTGAAGTTCAACCCCGCTAAGTGCAACGTCATGAAGATCGGGGAAGGTCAAAGAAGACCGCAGAAATAATATAGCCTAGGTGCCCAAAGACTACAAACCTTGATCAAGGAAAAAGATCTTGGGGTGAGTATAATACCGAACATATCTCCTGAGGCGCACATCAACTAAATAAGTGCTGAAGCATATGGGCGACTAGTGGACCTAAGAATAGTTTTTCTACATCTCAGTAAGGAATCGTTCAGAACTCTGCACACCGTGTATGTCAGACCCATATTAGAGTATGCAGCATCAGTTTGGAACCCACACCTCTGCAAGCACGCCTGGAAATTAGAGAAGGTTCAAAGGTTTGCAACGAGACTTATCCCAGAGCTAAGGGGCATGTCCTACGAGAAGAGGTTAAGGACAGAGGCGGACATGATAACATATAAAAAACTGAGAGGAATCGACAAGGTGGACAGAGATAAGATGTTCCAGAGATGGGAGACAGCGACAAGAGGCCACAATTGGAAATTGAAGACTCAGAAGAGCCACAGAAATGTTAGGAAGTATTTATTCAGTCACAGAGTTGTCAGGCAATGGAATAGTCTGGAAAGTGAGGTGGTGGAGGCAGGATCCATACATAGCTTTAAGAAGAGGTATGATAAAGCTCACAGAGCAGGGAGTGAGTGACCCAGTAGCGACTAATAAAGTGGCGGGGCCAGGAGGTTTGAATCGACCCCTACAACCACAATTAGGTGAGTACATAAACATCCCCAAAAATCTGTACATGCCTCACTCCACCTCTCTCTCTGCCCCTTTACTGAGTTAACTACAAAACTTATCTTTCCGTGCCTGAGTGTCCCGACCTTCTTCACTGACAACCTCACTAACGAGTCAACCGTAAAATTCCTGTCAGCACAAAATTCTGTCCCCAGCTCAGTTACCTGTCTCCTTCAGTGTCTCCTGCACCAGGTTGTCTCTCCACCCTCCCCACCTCCACACCCCTCAATTCTTTTACAAGATATACCCATGGAAAAAATGCCTAGTGTTTTCTGCAGTCAGCTTTTGGACAGTACAAGTCCCACGACGAGGATTTTTAGTTTAAAATGTATTATAGATAAGTTTCATGGTAAACAAAGTTACTCCAACCTTGGGAGAATTTTAGTTTAAAACTTATCACAAATAAGTTTCTTGAAAAACAAAATACTTTCACTCCTTGATGGAACACAATATGCGTCTACATCACAACTGTATTTTCCAGTCTACAAAAATGGAATGAAAAAATAGGCTTACCTGGAGTTTACCTGGAGAGAGTTCCGGGGGTCAACGCTCCCGCTGCCCGGTCTGTGACCAGGCTTACAGCTTTTTAAATATTCTTTATTCAATTAATCATCACAGGCCTCTGAAGTCAAAGTTTACACCTTTACTGGTAAGACCCAGACATCTTGTGAGGTGGGTTGGGTTGTGAAGGACCTGCCCAGTATGGGTCAACAGGTCTTCTGCAGTATTCCTCCTTTCTTATGTTTCTTAAGTTTGTATAAATAATTTAGAAAACTGAGTTAATAACTGAGACACTTGGGGAACATTTGGGATTTTTTATTCTTGAAACGTTTCACCAGCCAGCGGATTCTTCATTCCAAAACAGAAAAGAAGGGTGGATGATGAGAAAGAGTTTGAGGTAATCAATCCCTTTGCCTTAAGTCGATGTCTTCAGTCCATCAGTCTTGATGAAAGTACTGCACATAAACTGCAGACAGATGAGGTGAAGCTGTGGGAGGCGGAGTCATCAGTGGAAATCCCACTAGTGGAAGTAGGTCATACCATGAGGTCAGATAAGCTTTGAAAAATTCCCTGCATCTAGATCCCAAGATGTTAATGTGTCTGTCAGAATAGTTCATTGGTATCCCTTTGAGTCCTCAGATAACTATCACATGAAGACATGTATGCTGCTACCACACTGATTCTAGTAATCTCTTTCGGACATTCTTCGATGCGCAGATCAATTGATATTTACCTAATCTGCAAATGTTTTTACCTGCTAAAAGAAAAAATTCTTTGTGGTATAAAAGTCAAACTTATATTAAGACAAACTTTAAGAATACGAACTTTACCGGTGACATTTAAAGGGAATTCACTAGTTTGCACAATACATAAAGATCTTCACACCTCTTATTAAGAGAGACACTAAGACTAATATTCCGCCACTAATGATACTTCTTTACCCCGAAAATACTGATTCAAACATATCACTCATTCTCACCCATTTACAGGTTTCAGTGCACCAGGCCTATCACCTATTATCACCCATTAGAGACCTTATTGCATACTCAATCATACACAAATGACTCGCACATAAAAGAGAGAAGCTTACGACGACGTTTCGGTCCGACTTGGACCATTTACAAAGTCACACTAACCAGAAGAGGAGCAGGACGGCTATATATAGGCAGGAAGAGGTGTTGGTAGTAGTAGTAGTAGTACAAGAATGGTATATAATACCTTGTATGAATCTTAGCCCTGGCTTCGTCTCTGTAGATGCCTTCCTCTCCCACTACATTGTAAAATGCTCCAAACTTCAGAACACCCGTGACTTAACCTGACTCCTCATTTTTTTTCTTTTTCTTTTTCTTCTTCTCCCTCTTCCCCTTTCCTTTTTTCTTTTTCTCCTCTGGGTTGCCTTTCTCTCTTCTGTCTCGTGTTTCTGTTCCTTCTTCATTTATTTCACCACTTCCCCTTTCTCGCACCTCTGTGCGCTTGCTCTCCCTTTGTGGGCACCTAGCTCTCTTGCAGTGCTCCCCTTCCTTTGTATTTGACTGGCTCGTCCTCCTTATTCCCCATTTCTACCTCTACCACTACTACTACCTCTTCTACTACTACTACTGATGAAATTAAGACACATGTGCGGCGTCTGGGTGTTTTTGTTGTGGACGTATCGCCATCCAGTGGCTGGCTGGATGGCGAAACGTCTACGATAGGGATGCCCGGGTGTTGCGCATGTGTCTTAATTTCATCTTGTCGGTATTATATACCATTCTTGTACTACTACTACTACTACTACCACCACCACCTCTTCCTGCCTATATATAGCCGTCCTGCTCCTCTTCTGGTTAGTGTGACTTTGTAAATGGTCCAAGCCTGACCGAAACGTCGTCGTAAGCTTCTCTCTTTTATGTGCGGGCTATCTGTGTATCGTTCCACTCACGGTATTGTGCCTTTTTTTGTTACTCAATCATGATCCATTCTGCCTCAGATTACTCCATCCAAAACATTAGGTTCAAAATGCTAATTTAACTAGTCAATGTTTGTGGAAAAATGTGGTAGAAATTAATTTCCATCAACAAGTGATGAACCATCTGTGCAAAATACACAGATGATTATATGATTTATTAATAAAGAACTCGTGTTTATTGTTGGATTATCATTTTTTTCCACAATTTTATTAGTGTCTCAAAATGGTTCTACCATTAATACAATCACTCTAATTCACAAATATTTAATTATTTTGCACATGATTTACCATTAAGATCAAACTTCGCTTTGCAGCAAAGTCTTTATTTAGATAATGTTTCTTACAAAATATGTCTCCCTCTTTTCCGAGAAAATACTTCGTACATTCAATGGCAAATCACCAAATTTCCCAATATTTTTCACAGTTACTCACACTTGTCTGTGAAACCTGTTCAAACTTTATTAAGTTTCCGCTCATTAGAAGGAATCTCCCAACACCTAAACTGAGAGGTACAAACTACTGATTAAATACGAATTAAAGTCAAATGCAAAATTAAATACGAATTAAAGTTTAATACAAAATAAATACGGACTGAAGTTAATTACGAAGGTGAGTCAGACTCATGTGTAGGCGAGTCGATGTCGGGTAATTATATTCCTACCTGTTTCGTTTCATTTTTCTTAAATTTTAATAAAAATTTGTTAAGTGGTATAAGAGTCTGATGCAAAATAATCTAAGTCCTTTCATTTGGGTAAAATCTTAAAATGGGCAAAAAAATAAAAACTGATATTTGACAATCGTTGTTTTACATACATTAAAATAATGACATTAATGTTTTTATTATGTTTATTCAAGACCTTTGGAAAATTATGAATTATTTTAATGAATACAGACGAGTCACCACCAGCTGAAGGTCATGTAAATCATTCTGAAAACAACTTTTTTCACTTTATTTTCTGTCAAGCTATTAAGAACATTTAGTAAAGTCATTAACTCAAAAGTAGAATACAATCTCTCTTTCTCTCTTTGTATCTAAATATATGAATTATCTTTGTAAGTGTTATCAACTTTGGACTTCATATAATGTTTATAAAAATGACTCACAATGTACTGACCAAAAATGTTAAGTTACCATTGGTTTTGTTTTTCCACTTCTTCCAAATTTAACACGGGTATATTTACTAGTTAAATTTGGTATGACATCCACTTCATATAAATTTTGGATGATTGAGTGGTAAGACCTAACTGAAGGCACCAACATGCTCACCTTTGTTTAACTTGACTGTTGTACAGTTCACTTGGTAAACTTGTAGTACATAATCCCCATTAAAATCCTTAGCAATATTTCCGTTCGTTATTTTAATATATGTATTTTCCTCTTTTTTCCTATTTTCCATTGTTACTACACTTGATGGTTGAGCTTGTGAGACCATCGAATTAGATGAGGTTGGAATCTTTAAGGAAGGTTGAGCAGGTGAACAATATGGTCCAGGTTGAGCAGGTGAACAATATGGTCCAGGTTTAGCAGGTGAACAATATGGTCCAGGTTGAGCGGGTGAACAAAATGGTCCAGGTTGAGCAGGTGAACAATATGGTCCAGGTTGAGCGGGTGAACAATATGGTCCAGGTTGAGCAAGTGAACAATATGGTCCAGGTTGAGCAGGTGAACAATATGGTCCAGGTTGAGCGGGTGAACAAAATGGTCCAGGTTGAGCAGGTGAACAATATGGTCCAGGTTGAGCAGGTGAACAATATGGTCCAGGTTGAGCGGGTGAACAAAATGGTCCAGGTTGAGCAGGTGAACAATATGGTCCAGGTTGAGCGGGTGAACAATATGGTCCAGGTTGAGCAAGTGAACAATATGGTCCAGGTTGAGCAGGTGAACAATATGGTCCAGGTTGAGCAGGTGAACAATATGGTCCAGGTTGAGCGGGTGAACAATATGGTCCAGGTTGAGCAGGTGAACAATATGGTCCAGGTTGAGCGGGTGAACAATATGGTCCAGGTTGAGCGGGTGAACAATATGGTCCAGGTTGAGCGGGTGAACAATATGGTCCAGGTTGAGCGGGTGAACAATATGGTCCAGGTTGAGCGGGTGAACAATATGGTCCAGGTTGAGCGGGTGAACAATATGGTCCAGGTTGAGCAGGTGAACAAAATGGTCCAGGTTGAGCAGGTGAACAATATGGTCCAGGTTGAGCAGGTGAACAATATGGTCCAGGTTGAGCAGGTGAACAAAATGGTCCAGGTTGAGCAGGTGAACAATATGGTCCAGGTTGAGCAGGTGAACAATATGGTCCAGGTTGAGCGGGTGAACAATATGGTCCAGGTTGAGCAGGTGAACAATATGGTCCAGGTTGAGCAGGTGAACAATATGGTCCAGGTTGAGCAGGTGAACAATATGGTCCAGGTTGAGCAGGTGAACAAAATGGTCCAGGTTGAGCAGGTGAACAATATGGTCCAGGTTGAGCAGGTGAACAATATGGTCCAGGTTGAGCAGGTGAACAATATGGTCCAGGTTGAGCAGGTGAACAAAATGGTCCAGGTTGAGCAGGTGAACAATATGGTCCAGGTTGAGCAGGTGAACAATATGGTCCAGGTTGAGCAGGTGAACAATATGGTCCAGGTTGAGCAGGTGAACAAAATGGTCCAGGTTGAGCAGGTGAACAATATGGTCCAGGTTGAGCAGGTGAACAATATGGTCCAGGTTGAGCAGGTGAACAATATGGTCCAGGTTGAGCGGGTGAACAATATCGTCCAGGTTGAGCAGGTGAACAATATGGTCCAGGTTGAGCGGGTGAACAATATGGTCCAGGTTGAGCAGGTGAACAATATGGTCCAGGTTGAGCGGGTGAACAATATGGTCCAGGTTGAGCAGGTGAACAATATGGTCCAGGTTGAGCAGGTGAACAATATGGTCCAGGTTGAGCAGGTGAACAATATGGTCCAGATTGAGCAGGTGAACAATATGGTCCAGGTTGAGCAGGTGAACAATATGGTCCAGGTTGAGCAGGTGAACAAAATGGTCCAGGTTGAGCAGGTGAACAATATGGTCCAGGTTGAGCAGGTGAACAATATGGTCCAGGTTGAGCAGGTGAACAATATGGTCCAGGTTGAGCAGGTGAACAATATGGTCCAGGTTGAGCAGGTGAACAATATGGTCCAGGTTGAGCAGGTGAACAATATGGTCCAGGTTGAGCAGGTGAACAATATGGTCCAGGTTGAGCAGGTGAACAAAATGGTCCAGGTTGAGCAGGTGAACAATATGGTCCAGGTTGAGCAGGTGAACAATATGGTCCAGGTTGAGCAGGTGAACAATATGGTCCAGGTTGAGCAGGTGAACAAAATGGTCCAGGTTGAGCAGGTGAACAATATGGTCCAGGTTGAGCAGGTGAACAATATGGTCCAGGTTGAGCAGGTGAACAATATGGTCCAGGTTGAGCGGGTGAACAATATGGTCCAGGTTGAGCAGGTGAACAATATGGTCCAGGTTGAGCGGGTGAACAATATGGTCCAGGTTGAGCAGGTGAACAATATGGTCCAGGTTGAGCGGGTGAACAATATGGTCCAGGTTGAGCAGGTGAACAATATGGTCCAGGTTGAGCAGGTGAACAATATGGTCCAGGTTGAGCAGGTGAACAATATGGTCCAGGTTGAGCAGGTGAACAATATGGTCCAGGTTGAGCAGGTGAACAATATGGTCCAGGTTGAGCAGGTGAACAATATGGTCCAGGTTGAGCAGGTGAACAATATGTTCCAGGTTGAGCAGGTGAACAATATGGTCCAGGTTGAGCAGGTGAACAATATGGTCCAGGTTGAGCGGGTGAACAATATGGTCCAGGTTGAGCAGGTGAACAATATGGTCCAGGTTGAGCGGGTGAACAATATGGTCCAGGTTGAGCAGGTGAACAATATGGTCCAGGTTGAGCGGGTGAACAATATGGTCCAGGTTGAGCAGGTGAACAATATGGTCCAGGTTGAGCAGGTGAACAATATGGTCCAGGTTGAGCAGGTGAACAATATGGTCCAGGTTGAGCAGGTGAACAATATGGTCCAGGTTGAGCAGGTGAACAATATGGTCCAGGTTGAGCAGGTGAACAATATGGTCCAGGTTGAGCAGGTGAACAATATGGTCCAGGTTGAGCAGGTGAACAATATGGTCCAGGTTGAGCAGGTGAACAATATGGTCCAGGTTGAGCAGGTGAACAATATGGTCCAGGTTGAGCAGGTGAACAATATGGTCCAGGTTGAGCAGGTGAACAATATGGTCCAGGTTGAGCAGGTGAACAATATGGTCCAGGTTGAGCAGGTGAACAATATGGTCCAGGTTGAGCAGGTGAACAATATGGTCCAGGTTGAGCAGGTGAACAATATGGTCCAGGTTGAGCAGGTGAACAATATGGTCCAGGTTGAGCAGGTGAACAATATGGTCCAGGTTGAGCAGGTGAACAATATGGTCCAGGTTGAGCAGGTGAACAATATGGTCCAGGTTGAGCAGGTGAACAATATGGTCCAGGTTGAGCAGGTGAACAATATGGTCCAGGTTGAGCAGGTGAACAATATGAACAATATGGTCCAGGTTGAGCAGGTGAACAATATGGTCCAGGTTGAGCAGGTGAACAATATGGTCCAGGTTGAGCAGGTGAACAATATGGTCCAGGTTGAGCAGGTGAACAATATGGTTCCAGGTTGAGCAGGTGAACAATATGGTCCAGGTTGAGCAGGTGAACAATATGGTCCAGGTTGAGCAGGTGAACAATATGGTCCAGGTTGAGCAGGTGAACAATATGGTCCAGGTTGAGCAGGTGAACAATATGGTCCAGGTTGAGCAGGTGAACAATATGGTCCAGGTTGAGCAGGTGAACAATATGGTCCAGGTTGAGCAGGTGAACAATATGGTCCAGGTTGAGCAGGTGAACAATATGGTCCAGGTTGAGCAGGTGAACAATATGGTCCAGGTTGAGCAGGTGAACAATATGGTCCAGGTTGAGCAGGTGAACAATATGGTCCAGGTTGAGCAGGTGAACAATATGGTCCAGGTTGAGCAGGTGAACAATATGGTCCAGGTTGAGCAGGTGAACAATATGGTCCAGGTTGAGCAGGTGAACAATATGGTCCAGGTTGAGCAGGTGAACAATATGGTCCAGGTTGAGCAGGTGAACAATATGGTCCAGGTTGAGCAGGTGAACAATATGGTCCAGGTTGAGCAGGTGAACAATATGGTCCAGGTTGAGCAGGTGAACAATATGGTCCAGGTTGAGCAGGTGAACAATATGGTCCAGGTTGAGCAGGTGAACAATATGGTCCAGGTTGAGCAGGTGAACAATATGGTCCAGGTTGAGCAGGTGAACAATATGGTCCAGGTTGAGCAGGTGAACAATATGGTCCAGGTTGAGCAGGTGAACAATATGGTCCAGGTTGAGCAGGTGAACAATATGGTCCAGGTTGAGCAGGTGAACAATATGGTCCAGGTTGAGCAGGTGAACAATATGGTCCAGGTTGAGCAGGTGAACAATATGGTCCAGGTTGAGCAGGTGAACAATATGGTCCAGGTTGAGCAGGTGAACAATATGGTCCAGGTTGAGCAGGTGAACAATATGGTCCAGGTTGAGCAGGTTGAGGTGAACAATATGGTCCAGGTTGAGCAGGTGAACAATATGGTCCAGGTTGAGCAGGTGAACAATATGGTCCAGGTTGAGCAGGTGAACAATATGGTCCAGGTTGAGCGGGTGAACAATATGGTCCAGGTTGAGCAGGTGAACAATATGGTCCAGGTTGAGCGGGTGAACAATATGGTCCAGGTTGAGCAGGTGAACAATATGGTCCAGGTTGAGCAGGTGAACAATATGGTCCAGGTTGAGCAGGTGAACAATATGGTCCAGGTTGAGCAGGTGAACAATATGGTCCAGGTTGAGCAGGTGAACAATATGGTCCAGGTTGAGCGGGTGAACAATATGGTCCAGGTTGAGCGGGTGAACAATATGGTCCAGGTTGAGCGGGTGAACAATATGGTCCAGGTTGAGCAGGTGAACAATATGGTCCAGGTTGAGCGGGTGAACAATATGGTCCAGGTTGAGCAGGTGAACAATATGGTCCAGGTGAACAATATGGTCCAGGTTGAGCAGGTGAACAATATGGTCCAGGTTGAGCAGGTGAACAATATGGTCCAGGTTGAGCAGGTGAACAATATGGTCCAGGTTGAGCAGGTGAACAATATGGTCCAGGTTGAGCAGGTGAACAATATGGTCCAGGTTGAGCAGGTGAACAATATGGTCCAGGTTGAGCGGGTGAACAATATGGTCCAGGTTGAGCGGGTGAACAATATGGTCCAGGTTGAGCAGGTGAACAATATGGTCCAGGTTGAGCAGGTGAACAATATGGTCCAGGTTGAGCAGGTGAACAATATGGTCCAGGTTGAGCAGGTGAACAATATGGTCCAGGTTGAGCAGGTGAACAATATGGTCCAGGTTGAGCAGGTGAACAATATGGTCCAGGTTGAGCAGGTGAACAATAAGGTTGAGCATGGTCCAGGTTGAGCAGGTGAACAATATGGTCCAGGTTGAGCAGGTGAACAATATGGTCCAGGTTGAGCAGGTGAACAATATGGTCCAGGTTGAGCAGGTGAACAATATGGTCCAGGTTGAGCAGGTGAACAAGATGGTCCAGGTTGAGCAGGTGAACACTATGGTCCAGGTTGAGCAGGTGAACAATATGGTCCAGGTTGAGCACGTGAACAACATGGTCCATGTTGAGCAGGTGAACAATATGGTCCAGGTTGAGCAGGTGAACAATATGGTCCAGGTTGAGCAGGTGAACAATATGGTCCAGGTTGAGCAGGTGAACAATATGGTCCAGGTTGAGCAGGTGAACAATATGGTCCAGGTTGAGCAGGTGAACAATATGGTCAAGGTTGAGCAGGAGAACAATATGGTCCAGGTTGAGCAGGTGAACAATATGGTCCAGGTTGAGCAGGTGAACAATATGGTCCTTGTTGAGCAGGTGAACAATATGGTCCAGGTTGAGCAGGTGAACAATATGGTCCAGGTTGAGCAGGTGAACAATATGGTCCAGGTTGAGCAGGTGAACAATATGGTCCAGGTTGAGCAGGTGAACAATATGGTCCAGGTTGAGCAGGTGAACAATATGGTCCAGGTTGAGCAGGTGAACAATATGGTCCAGGTTGAGCAGGTGAACAATATGGTCCAGGTTGAGCAGGTGAACAATATGGTCCAGGTTGAGCAGGTGAACAGGTTGAGCGGGTGAACAATATGGTCCAGGTTGAGCAGGTGAACAATATGGTCCAGGTTGAGCAGGTGAACAATATGGTCCAGGTTGAGCAGGTGAACAATATGGTCCAGGTTGAGCAGGTGAACAATATGGTCCAGGTTGAGCAGGTGAACAATATGGTCCAGGTTGAGCAGGTGAACAATATGGTCCAGGTTGAGCAGGTGAACAATATGGTCCAGGTTGAGCAGGTGAACAATATGGTCCAGGTTGAGGTGAACAATATGGTCCAGGTTGAGCAGGTGAACAATATGGTCCAGGTTGAGCAGGTGAACAATATGGTCCAGGTTGAGCAGGTGAACAATATGGTCCAGGTTGAGCAGGTGAATAATATGGTCCAGGTTGAGCAGGTGAACAATATGGTCCAGGTTGAGCAGGTGAACAATATGGTCCAGGTTGAGCAGGTGAACAATATGGTCCAGGTTGAGCAGGTGAACAATATGGTCCAGGTTGAGCAGGTGAACAATATGGTCCAGGTTGAGCAGGTGAACAATATGGTCCAGGTTGAGCAGGTGAACAATATGGTCCAGGTTGAGAACAGGTGAACAATATGGTCCAGGTTGAGCAGGTGAACAATATGGTCCAGGTTGAGCAGGTGAACAATATGGTCCAGGTTGAGCAGGTGAACAATATGGTCCAGGTTGAGCAGGTGAACAATATGGTCCAGGTTGAGCAGGTGAACAATATGGTCCAGGTTGAGCAGGTGAACAATATGGTCCAGGTTGAGCAGGTGAACAATATGGTCCAGGTTGAGCAGGTGAACAATATGGTCCAGGTTGAGCAGGTGAACAATATGGTCCAGGTTGAGCAGGTGAACAATATGGTCCAGGTTGAGCAGGTGAACAATATGGTCCAGGTTGAGCAGGTGAACAATATGGTCCAGGTTGAGCAGGTGAACAATATGGTCCAGGTTGAGCAGGTGAACAATATGGTCCAGGTTGAGCAGGTGAACAATATGGTCCAGGTTGAGCAGGTGAACATGGTCCATATGGTCCAGGTTGAGCAGGTGAACAATATGGTCCAGGTTGAGCAGGTGAACAATATGGTCCAGGTTGAGCAGGTGAACAATATGGTCCAGGTTGAGCAGGTGAACAATATGGTCCAGGTTGAGCAGGTGAACAATATGGTCCAGGTTGAGCAGGTGAACAATATGGTCCAGGTTGAGCAGGTGAACAATATGGTCCAGGTTGAGCAGGTGAACAATATGGTCCAGGTTGAGCAGGTTGAGCAGGTGAACAATATGGTCCAGGTTGAGCAGGTGAACAATATGGTCCAGGTTGAGCAGGTGAACAATATGGTCCAGGTTGAGCAGGTGAACAATATGGTCCAGGTTGAGCAGGTGAACAATATGGTCCAGGTTGAGCAGGTGAACAATATGGTCCAGGTTGAGCAGGTGAACAATATGGTCCAGGTTGAGCAGGTGAACAATATGGTCCAGGTTGAGCAGGTGAACAATATGGTCCAGGTTGAGCAGGTGAACAATATGGTCCAGGTTGAGCAGGTGAACAATATGGTCCAGGTTGAGCAGGTGAACAATATGGTCCAGGTTGAGCAGGTGAACAATATGGTCCAGGTTGAGCATGGTCCAGGTTGAGCAGGTGTGAACAATATGGTCCAGGTTGAGCAGGTGAACAATATGGTCCAGGTTGAGCAGGTGAACAATATGGTCCAGGTTGAGCAGGTGAACAATATGGTCCAGGTTGAGCAGGTGAACAATATGGTCCAGGTTGAGCAGGTGAACAATATGGCAGGTTGAGCAGGTGAACAATATGGTCCAGGTTGAGCAGGTGAACAATATGGTCCAGGTTGAGCAGGTGAACAATATGGTCCAGGTTGAGCAGGTGAACAATATGGTCCAGGTTGAGCAGGTGAACAATATGGTCCAGGTTGAGCAGGTGAACAATATGGTCCAGGTTGAGCAGGTGAACAATATGGTCCAGGTTGAGCAGGTGAACAATATGGTCCAGGTTGAGCAGGTGAACAATATGGTCCAGGTTGAGCAGGTGAACAATATGGTCCAGGTTGAGCAGGTGAACAATATGGTCCAGGTTGAGCAGGTGAACAATATGTTCCATGAGCAGGTGAACAATATGGTCCAGGTTGAGCAGGTGAACAATATGGTCCAGGTTGAGCAGGTGAACAATATGGTCCAGGTTGAGCAGGTGAACAATATGGTCCAGGTTGAGCAGGTGGACAATATGGTCCAGGTTGAGCGGGTGAACAATATGGTCCAGGTTGAGCAGGTGAACAATATGGTCCAGGTTGAGGTGAACTTTATGGTCCAGGTTGAGCTGGTGAACAATATGGTCCAGGTTGAGCAGGTGAACAATATGGTCCAGGTTGAGCAGGTGAACAATATGGTCCAGGTTGAGCAGGTGAACAATATGGTCCAGGTTGAGCAGGTGAACAATATGGTCCAGGTTGAGCAGGTGAACAATATGGTCCAGGTTGAGCAGGTGAACAATATGGTCCAGGTTGAGCAGGTGAACAATATGGTCCAGGTTGAGCAGGTGAACAATAGTCCAGGTTGAGGTGAACAATATGGTCCAGGTTGAGCAGGTGAACAATATGGTCCAGGTTGAGCAGGTGAACAATATGGTCCAGGTTGAGCAGGTGAACAATATGGTCCAGGTTGAGCAGGTGAACAATATGGTCCAGGTTGAGCAGGTGAACAATAAGGTTAGGTGAACAATATGGTCCAGGTTGAGCAGGTGAACAATATGTTCCAGGTTGAGCAGGTGAACAATATGGTCCAGGTTGAGCAGGTGAACAATATGGTCCAGGTTGAGCAGGTGAACAATATCCAGGTTGAGCAGGTGAACAATAGGTTGAGCAGGTGAACAATATGGTCCAGGTTGAGCAGGTGAACAATATGGTCCAGGTTGAGCAGGTGAACAATATGGTCCAGGTTGAGCAGGTGAACAATATGGTCCAGGTTGAGCAGGTGAACAATATGGTCCAGGTTGAGCAGGTGAACAATATGGTCCAGGTTGAGCAGGTGAACAATATGGTCCAGGTTGAGCAGGTGAACAATATGGTCCAGGTTGAGCAGGTGAACAATATGGTCCAGGTTAGGTGAACAATATGGTCCAGGTTGAGCAGGTGAACAATATGGTCCAGGTTGAGCAGGTGAACAATATGGTCCAGGTTGAGCAGGTGAACAATATGGTCCAGGTTGAGCAGGTGAACAATATGGTCCAGGTTGAGCAGGTGAACAATATGGTCCAGGTTGAGCAGGTGAACAATATGGTCCAGGTTGAGCAGGTGAACAATATGGTCCAGGTTGAGCAGGTGAACAATATGGTCCAGGTTGAGCAGGTGAACAATATGGTCCAGGTTGAGCAGGTGAACAATATGGTCCAGGTTGAGCAGGTGAACAATATGGTCCAGGTTGAGCAGGTGAACAATATGGTCCAGGTTGAGCAGGTGAACAATATGGTCCAGGTTGAGCAGGTGAACAATATGGTCCAGGTTGAGCAGGTGAACAATTTGGTCCAGGTTGAGCAGGTGAACAATATGGTCCAGGTTGAGCAGGTGAACAATATGGTCCAGGTTGAGCAGGTGAACAATATGGTCCAGGTTGAGCAGGTGAACAATATGGTCCAGGTTGAGCAGGTGAACAATATGGTCCAGGTTGAGCAGGTGAACAATATGGTCCAGGTTGAGCAGGTGAACAATATGGTCCAGGTTGAGCTGGTGAACAATATGGTCCAGGTTGAGCAGGTGAACAATATGGTCCAGGTTGAGCAGGTGAACAATATGGTCCAGGTTGAGCAGGTGAACAATATGGTCCAGGTTGAGCAGGTGAACAATATGGTCCAGGTTGAGCAGGTGAACAATATGGTCCAGGTTGAGCAGGTGAACAATATGGTCCAGGTTGAGCAGGTGAACAATATGGTCCAGGTTGAGCAGGTGAACAATATGGTCCAGGTTGAGCCGGTGAACAATATGGTCCAGGTTGAGCAGGTGAACAATATGGTCCAGGTTGAGCAGGTGAACAATATGGTCCAGGTTGAGCAGGTGAACAATATGGTCCAGGTTGAGCAGGTGAACAATATGGTCCAGGTTGAGCAGGTGAACAATATGGTCCAGGTTGAGCAGGTGAACAATATGGTCCAGGTTGAGCAGGTGAACAATATGGTCCAGGTTGAGCAGGTGAACAATATGGTCCAGGTTGAGCAGGTGAACAATATGGTCCAGGTTGAGCAGGTGAACAATATGGTCCAGGTTGAGCAGGTGAACAATATGGTCCAGGTTGAGCAGGTGAACAATATGGTCCAGGTTGAGCAGGTGAACAATATGGTCCAGGTTGAGCAGGTGAACAATATGGTCCAGGTTGAGCAGGTGAACAATATGGTCCAGGTTGAGCAGGTGAACAATATGGTCCAGGTTGAGCAGGTGAACAATATGGTCCAGGTTGAGCAGGTGAACAATATGGTCCAGGTTGAGCAGGTGAACAATATGGTCCAGGTTGAGCAGGTGAACAATATGGTCCAGGTTGAGCAGGTGAACAATATGGTCCAGGTTGAGCAGGTGAACAATATGGTCCAGGTTGAGCAGGTGAACAATATGGTCCAGGTTGAGCGGGGTGAACAATAGGTGAACAATATGGTCCAGGTTGAGCAGGTGAACAATATGGTCCAGGTTGAGCAGGTGAACAATATGGTCCAGGTTGAGCAGGTGAACAATATCCAGGTTCAGGTGAACAATAGGTTGAGCAGGTGAACAATATGGTCCAGGTTGAGCAGGTGGTCCAGGTGAACAATAGCAGGTGAACAATATGGTCCAGGTTGAGCAGGTGAACAATATGGTCCAGGTTGAGCAGGTGAACAATATGGTCCAGGTTGAGCAGGTGAACAATATGGTCCAGGTTGAGCAGGTGAACAATATGGTCCAGGTTGAGCAGGTGAACAATATGGTCCAGGTTGAGCAGGTGAACAATATGGTCCAGGTTGATGGTCCAGGTTGAGCAGGTGAACAATATGGTCCAGGTTGAGCAGGTGAACAATATGGTCCAGGTTGAGCAGGTGAACAATATGGTCCAGGTTGAGCAGGTGAACAATATGGTCCAGGTTGAGCAGGTGAACAATATGGTCCAGGTTTGAACAATAGCAGGTTGAGGTGAACAATATGGTCCAGGTTGAGCAGGTGAACAATATGGTCCAGGTTGAGCAGGTGAACAATATGGTCCAGGTTGAGCAGGTGAACAATATGGTCCAGGTTGAGCAGGTGAACAATATGGTCCAGGTTGAGCAGGTGAACAATATGGTCCAGGTTGAGCAGGTGAACAATATGGTCCAGGTTGAGCAGGTGAACAATATGGTCCAGGTTGAGCAGGTGAACAATATGGTCCAGGTTGAGCAGGTGAACAATATGGTCCAGGTTGAGCAGGTGAACAATATGGTCCAGGTTGAGCAGGTGAACAATATGGTCCAGGTTGAGCAGGTGAACAATATGGTCCAGGTTGAGCAGGTGAACAATATGGTCCAGGTTGAGCAGGTGAACAATATGGTCCAGGTTGAGCAGGTGAACAATATGGTCCAGGTTGAGCGGGTGAACAATATGGTCCAGGTTGAGCAGGTGAACAATATGGTCCAGGTTGAGCAGGTGAACAATATGGTCCAGGTTGAGCAGGTGAACAATATGGTCCAGGTTGAGCAGGTGAACAATATGGTCCAGGTTGAGCAGGTGAACAATATGGTCCAGGTTGAGCAGGTGAACAATATGGTCCAGGTTGAGCAGGTGAACAATATGGTCCAGGTTGAGCAGGTGAACAATATGGTCCAGGTTGAGCAGGTGAACAATATGGTCCAGGTTGAGCAGGTGAACAATATGGTCCAGGTTGAGCAGGTGAACAATATGGTCCAGGTTGAGCAGGTGAACAATATGGTCCAGGTTGAGCAGGTGAACAATATGGTCCAGGTTGAGCAGGTGAACAATATGGTCCAGGTTGAGCAGGTGAACAATATGGTCCAGGTTGAGCAGGTGAACAATATGTTCCAGGTTGAGCAGGTGAACAATATGGTCCAGGTTGAGCAGGTGAACAATATGTTCCAGGTTGAGCAGGTGAACAATATGGTCCAGGTTGAGCAGGTGAACAATATGTTCCAGGTTGAGCAGGTGAACAATATGTCCAGGTTGAGCAGGTGACGAATTTGGTCCATGTTGAGCAGGTGAACAATATGGTCCAGGTTGAGCAGGTGAACAATATGGTCCAGGTTGAGCAGGTGAACAATATGGTCCAGGTTGAGCAGGTGAACAATATGGTCCAGGTTGAGCAGGTGAACAATATGGTCCAGGTTGAGCAGGTGAACAATATGGTCCAGGTTGAGCAGGTGAACAATATGGTCCAGGTTGAGCAGGTGAACAATATGGTCCAGGTTGAGCAGGTGAACAATATGGTCCAGGTTGAGCAGGTGAACAATATGGTCCAGGTTGAGCAGGTGAACAATATGGTCCAGGTTGAGCAGGTGAACAATATGGTCCAGGTTGAGCAGGTGAACAATATGGTCCAGGTTGAGCAGGTGAACAATATGTTCCAGGTTGAGCAGGTGAACAATATGGTCCAGGTTGAGCAAGTGAACAATATGGTCCAGGTTGAGCAGGTGAACAATATGGTCCAGGTTGAGCAGGTGAACAATATGGTCCAGGTTGAGCAGGTGAACAATATGTTCCAGGTTGAGCAGGTGAACAATATGGTCCTGGTTGAGCAGGTGAACAATATGGTCCAGGTTGAGCAGGTGAACAATATGTTCCAGGTTGAGCAGGTGAACAATATGGTCCAGGTTGAGCAGGTGAACAATATGGTCCAGGTTGAGCAGGTGAACAATATGTTCCAGGTTGAGCAGGTGAACAATATGGTCCAGGTTGAGCAGGTGAACAATATGGTCCAGGTTGAGCAGGTGAACAATATGGTCCAGGTTGAGCAGGTGAACAATATGGTCCAGGTTGAGCAGGTGAACAATATGGTCCAGGTTGAGCAGGTGAACAATATGTTCCAGGTTGAGCAGGTGAACAATATGGTCCAGGTTGAGCAGGTGAACAATATGGTCCAGGTTGAGCAGGTGAACAATATGGTCCAGGTTGAGCAGGTGAACAATATGGTCCAGGTTGAGCAGGTGAACAATATGGTCCAGGTTGAGCAGGTGAACAATATGGTCCAGGTTGAGCAGGTGAACAATATGTTCCAGGTTGAGCAGGTGAACAATATGGTCCAGGTTGAGCAGGTGAACAATATGGTCCAGGTTGAGCAGGTGAACAATATGGTCCAGGTTGAGCAGGTGAACAATATGGTCCAGGTTGAGCAGGTGAACAATATGTTCCAGGTTGAGCAGGTGAACAATATGTTCCAGGTTGAGCAGGTGAACAATATGGTCCAGGTTGAGCAGGTTGAGCAGGTGAACAATATGGTCCAGGTTGAGCGGGTGAACAATATGGTCCAGGTTGAGCAGGTGAACAATATGGTCCAGGTTGAGCAGGTGAACAATATGTTCCAGGTTGAGCAGGTGAACAATATGGTCCAGGTTGAGCGGGTGAACAATATGGTCCAGGTTGAGCAGGTGAACAATATGGTCCAGGTTGAGCAGGTGAACAATATGGTCCAGGTTGAGCAGGTGAACAATATGTTCCAGGTTGAGCAGGTGAACAATATGGTCCAGGTTGAGCAGGTGAACAATATGGTCCAGGTTGAGCAGGTGAACAATATGGTCCAGGTTGAGCAGGTGAACAATATGTTCCAGGTTGAGCAGGTGAACAATATGGTCCAGGTTGAGCAGGTGAACAATATGGTCCAGGTTGAGCAGGTGAACAATATGGTCCAGGTTGAGCAGGTGAACAATATGGTCCAGGTTGAGCAGGTGAACAATATGGTCCAGGTTGAGCAGGTGAACAATATGGTCCAGGTTGAGCAGGTGAACAATATGGTCCAGGTTGAGCAGGTGAACAATATGTTCCAGGTTGAGCAGGTGAACAATATGTTCCAGGTTGAGCAGGTGAACAATATGGTCCAGGTTGAGCAGGTGAACAATATGGTCCAGGTTGAGCAGGTGAACAATATGGTCCAGGTTGAGCGGGTGAACAATATGGTCCAGGTTGAGCAGGTGAACAATATGTTCCAGGTTGAGCAGGTGAACAATATGGTCCAGGTTGAGCAGGTGAACAATATGGTCCAGGTTGAGCAGGTGAACAATATGGTCCAGGTTGAGCGGGTGAACAATATGGTCCAGGTTGAGCAGGTGAACAATATGGTCCAGGTTGAGTAGGTGAACAATATGGTCCAGGTTGAGCAGGTGAACAATATGGTCCAGGTTGAGCAGGTGAACAATATGGTCCAGGTTGAGCGGGTGAACAATATGTTCCAGGTTGAGCAGGTGAACAATATGGTCCAGGTTGAGCAGGTGAACAATATGGTCCAGGTTGAGCAGGTGAACAATATGGTCCAGGTTGAGCAGGTGAACAATATGGTCCAGGTTGAGCAGGTGAACAATATGGTCCAGGTTGAGCAGGTGAACAATATGGTCCAGGTTGAGCAGGTGAACAATATGGTCCAGGTTGAGCAGGTGAACAATATGTTCCAGGTTGAGCAGGTGAACAATATGGTCCAGGTTGAGCAGGTGAACAATATGTTCCAGGTTGAGCAGGTGAACAATATGGTACAGGTTGAGCAGGTGAACAATATGGTCCAGGTTGAGCAGGTGAACAATATGGTCCAGGTTGAGCAGGTGAACAATATGGTCCAGGTTGAGCAGGTGAACAATATGTTCCAGGTTGAGCAGGTGAACAATATGGTCCAGGTTGAGCAGGTGAACAATATGGTCCAGGTTGAGCAGGTGAACAATATGGTCCAGGTTGAGCAGGTGAACAATATGGTCCAGGTTGAGCAGGTGAACAATATGGTCCAGGTTGAGCAGGTGAACAATATGGTCCAGGTTGAGCAGGTGAACAATATGGTCCAGGTTGAGCAGGTGAACAATATGTTCCAGGTTGAGCAGGTGAACAATATGGTCCAGGTTGAGCAGGTGAACAATAAGGTCCAGGTTGAGCAGGTGAACAATATGGTCCAGGTTGAGCAGGTGAACAATATGGTCCAGGTTGAGCAGGTGAACAATATGGTCCAGGTTGAGCAGGTGAACAATATGGTCCAGGTTGAGCAGGTGAACAATATGGTCCAGGTTGAGCAGGTGAACAATATGGTCCAGGTTGAGCGGGTGAACAATATGGTCCAGGTTGAGCAGGTGAACAATATGGTCCAGGTTGAGCAGGTGAACAATATGTTCCAGGTTGAGCAGGTGAACAATATGGTCCAGGTTGAGCAGGTGAACAATATGGTCCAGGTTGAGCGGGTGAACAATATGGTCCAGGTTGAGCAGGTGAACAATATGGTCCAGGTTGAGCGGGTGAACAATATGGTCCAGGTTGAGCAGGTGAACAATATGGTCCAGGTTGAGCAGGTGAACAATATGATCCAGGTTGAGCAGGTGAACAATATGGTCCAGGTTGAGCGGGTGAACAATATGGTCCAGGTTGAGCGGGTGAACAATATGGTCCAGGTTGAGCAGGTGAACAATATGGTCCAGGTTGAGCAGGTGAACAATATTGTCCAGGTTGAGCGGGTGAACAATATGGTCCAGGTTGAGCAGGTGAACAATATGGTCCAGGTTGAGCAGGTGAACAATATGGTCCAGGTTGAGCAGGTGAACAATATGGTCCAGGTTGAGCAGGTGAACAATATGGTCCAGGTTGAGCGGGTGAACAATATGGTCCAGGTTGAGCAGGTGAACAATATGGTCCAGGTTGAGCAGGTGAACAATATGGTCCAGGGGGAGCGGGTGAACAATATGGTCCAGGTTGAGCAGGTGAACAATATGGTCCAGGTTGAGCAGGTGAACAATATGGTCCAGGTTGAGCAGGTGAACAATATGGTCCAGGTTGAGCAGGTGAACAATATGGTCCAGGTTGAGCGGGTGAACAATATGGTCCAGGTTGAGCGGGTGAACAATATGGTCCAGGTTGAGCAGGTGAACAATATGGTCCAGGTTGAGCGGGTGAACAATATGGTCCAGGTTGAGCAGGTGAACAATATGGTCCAGGTTGAGCAGGTGAACAATATGGTCCAGGTTGAGCGGGTGAACAATATGGTCCAGGTTGAGCTGGTGAACAATATGGTCCAGGTTGAGCAGGTGAACAATATGGTCCAGGTTGAGCGGGTGAACAATATGGTCCAGGTTGAGCGGGTGAACAATATGGTCCAGGTTGAGACAGCTTCCTAATTAAAAGTTTCTTTCGGTGAGCAGATCTCATCCCTGGATGCTGCACCTCTTCACTAGTCGCATGTCTGTCACCTTACATGTCACCTCATCACACTCTACAAGCTCTTCACTAGTCGCATGTCTGTCACCTTACATGTCACCTCATCACACTCTACAAGTTCTTCACTAGTCGCATGTCTGTCACCTTACATGTCACCTCATCACACTCTACAAGTTCTTCACTAGTCGCATGTCTGTCACCTTACATGTCACCTCATCACACTCTACAAGCTCTTCACTAGTCGCATGTCTGTCACCTTACATGTCACCTCATCACACTCTACAAGTTCTTCACTAGTCGCATGTCTGTCACCTTACATGTCACCTCATCACACTCTACAAGTTCTTCACTAGTCGCATGTCTGTCACCTTACATGTCACCTCATCACACTCTACAAGTTCTTCACTAGTCGCATGTCTGTCACCTTACATGTCACCTCATCACACTCTACAAGTTCTTCACTAGTCGCATGTCTGTCACCTTACATGTCACCTCATCACACTCTACAAGCTCTTCACTAGTCGCATGTCTGTCACCTTACATGTCACCTCATCACACTCTACAAGCTCTTCACTAGTCGCATGTCTGTCACCTTACATGTCACCTCATCACACTCTACAAGTTCTTCACTAGTCGCATGTCTGTCACCTTACATGTCACCTCATCACACTCTACAAGTTCTTCACTAGTCGCATGTCTGTCACCTTACATGTCACCTCATCACACTCTACAAGCTCTTCACTAGTCGCATGTCTGTCACCTTACATGTCACCTCATCACACTCTACAAGCTCTTCACTAGTCGCATGTCTGTCACCTTACATGTCACCTCATCACACTCTACAAGTTCTTCACTAGTCGCATGTCTGTCACCTTACATGTCAACTCATCACACTCTACAAGTTCTTCACTAGTCGCATGTCTGTCACCTTACATGTCACCTCATCACACTCTACAAGCTCTTCACTAGTCGCATGTCTGTCACCTTACATGTCACCTCATCACACTCTACAAGTTCTTCACTAGTCGCATGTCTGTCACCTTACATGTCACCTCATCACACTCTACAAGTTCTTCACTAGTCGCATGTCTGTCACCTTACATGTCACCTCATCACACTCTACAAGTTCTTCACTAGTCGCATGTCTGTCACCTTACATGTCACCTCATCACACTCTACAAGCTCTTCACTAGTCGCATGTCTGTCACCTTACATGTCACCTCATCACACTCTACAAGTTCTTCACTAGTCGCATGTCTGTCACCTTACATGTCAACTCATCACACTCTACAAGTTCTTCACTAGTCGCATGTCTGTCACCTTACATGTCACCTCATCACACTCTACAAGCTCTTCACTAGTCGCATGTCTGTCACCTTACATGTCACCTCATCACACTCTACAAGTTCTTCACTAGTCGCATGTCTGTCACCTTACATGTCACCTCATCACACTCTACAAGTTCTTCACTAGTCGCATGTCTGTCACCTTACATGTCACCTCATCACACTCTACAAGTTCTTCACTAGTCGCATGTCTGTCACCTTACATGTCACCTCATCACACTCTACAAGCTCTTCACTAGTCGCATGTCTGTCACCTTACATGTCACCTCATCACACTCTACAAGTTCTTCACTAGTCGCATGTCTGTCACCTTACATGTCACCTCATCACACTCTACAAGTTCTTCACTAGTCGCATGTCTGTCACCTTACATGTCACCTCATCACACTCTACAAGTTCTTCACTAGTCGCATGTCTGTCACCTTACATGTCACCTCATCACACTCTACAAGTTCTTCACTAGTCGCATGTCTGTCACCTTACATGTCACCTCATCACACTCTACAAGTTCTTCACTAGTCGCATGTCTGTCACCTTACATGTCACCTCATCACACTCTACAAGTTCTTCACTAGTCGCATGTCTGTCACCTTACATGTCACCTCATCACACTCTACAAGTTCTTCACTAGTCGCATGTCTGTCACCTTACATGTCACCTCATCACACTCTACAAGTTCTTCACTAGTCGCATGTCTGTCACCTTACATGTCACCTCATCACACTCTACAAGTTCTTCACTAGTCGCATGTCTGTCACCTTACATGTCACCTCATCACACTCTACAAGTTCTTCACTAGTCGCATGTCTGTCACCTTACATGTCACCTCATCACACTCTACAAGTTCTTCACTAGTCGCATGTCTGTCACCTTACATGTCACCTCATCACACTCTACAAGTTCTTCACTAGTCGCATGTCTGTCACCTTACATGTCACCTCATCACACTCTACAAGTTCTTCACTAGTCGCATGTCTGTCACCTTACATGTCAACTCATCACACTCTACAAGTTCTTCACTAGTCGCATGTCTGTCACCTTACATGTCACCTCATCACACTCTACAAGTTCTTCACTAGTCGCATGTCTGTCACCTTACATGTCACCTCATCACACTCTACAAGTTCTTCACTAGTCGCATGTCTGTCACCTTACATGTCACCTCATCACACTCTACAAGTTCTTCACTAGTCGCATGTCTGTCACCTTACATGTCACCTCATCACACTCTACAAGCTCTTCACTAGTCGCATGTCTGTCACCTTACATGTCACCTCATCACACTCTACAAGTTCTTCACTAGTCGCATGTCTGTCACCTTACATGTCACCTCATCACACTCTACAAGTTCTTCACTAGTCGCATGTCTGTCACCTTACATGTCACCTCATCACACTCTACAAGTTCTTCACTAGTCGCATGTCTGTCACCTTACATGTCACCTCATCACACTCTACAAGTTCTTCACTAGTCGCATGTCTGTCACCTTACATGTCACCTCATCACACTCTACAAGTTCTTCACTAGTCGCATGTCTGTCACCTTACATGTCACCTCATCACACTCTACAAGTTCTTCACTAGTCGCATGTCCGTCACCTTACATGTCACCTCATCACACTCTACAAGTTCTTCACTAGTCGCATGTCTGTCACCTTACATGTCACCTCATCACACTCTACAAGTTCTTCACTAGTCGCATGTCTGTCACCTTACATGTCACCTCATCACACTCTACAAGTTCTTCACTAGTCGCATGTCTGTCACCTTACATGTCACCTCATCACACTCTACAAGTTCTTCACTAGTCCCATGTCTGTCGCCTTACATGTCACCTCATCACACTCTACAAGTTCTTCACTAGTCACATGTCTGTCACCTTACATGTCACCTCATCACACTCTACAAGTTCTTCAATAGTCGCATGTCTGTCACCTTACATGTCACCTCATCACACTCTACAAGTTCTTCACTAGTCGCATGTCTGTCACCTTACATGTCACCTCATCACACTCTACAAGTTCTTCACTAGTCACATGTCTGTCGCCTTACATGTCACCTCATCACACTCTACAAGTTCTTCACTAGTCGCATGTCTGTCACCTTACATGTCACCTCATCACACTCTACAAGTTCCCTTGGTAACGTTTCCTACAAATGAAATCTGTTTTCATTTTTAAACAAACGTTGGGTTTCTCACACAATTTTGATCAAAGTTTCATTTAAAAATAAAACGTTTACACAGTTTTGTTAGGCTGAAACAATAATTGTCAAATTATTAATAAATAAGACATTAAAATGACTCATGTTCAAAATCCTCTATTACTTTACATGTTTCTTCACTGTGGATGTCCTAACAATAGACTTGGCTTCTGTGTTTCGACGTTTTTAAAGTGTTAGCACTTAAGGAGACCGATTAGTAACTTATGTAAATTATAAGTTCATATTCAGTATATTGATCTGGACATTAAATCTTATATAACATTTGGAGTTTCTCCAAACAACACACTGCAAATTTTGGGGATCCGCCAAAATTCAGAGAATGTTGTTTGGAGATCCCAAAAATTGACAGTATGTTATTTAGAGATACACAAAATTTACAGCACGTTGTCTCGAGATCCCCCAAAAATATATTGTCTGGAGATCCCTATAATGTTCAGTATATTGTTTGGAGATTACCAAAATTTGCAGTGTGCTGTTTGGAGATTCACAAAATTGCAGTATCATATCTGAAGATTCACAAAGTTTACAGTACACTGTTTAGGGATCTTCAGATGTAGAGTATGTTGTCTGGGTTATTATCATGGGGGAGCACTAAACCCATAGGATTATAGAATGCATTGGGGGGGGGAGATGGAAGGTATTCAGGTTCAGTTCAGGGAACTGGGGCACAGATCCAATTCCCTAGATCAAGAGCCCCTCACCAGCATCAAGGAACCTCCCTTGAGGGGTGTGTTGTCTGGAAAACCCCAAAATTGACAGTATATTGGGTGGGTAACTGCTAATGCTGTATATAATGTTTGTTGCTATGTCTAAAGGAGTGCAATTAAAAAAAATATATAAACAACGAAGGATTTTGAATGTGAGACATTTTATTTTGAAAACTAAACAAAGTTTATTGTATCATTGTTTTTTTTCACTGACTTTTTTAGTGATATAACAGTGTTCGTTGAAGCATCATTTATTTCGATGCCTTATTTATAATGAAACTTAACAAAGGTTTGTTTAAGTCATATTTTTAATGCAACTTTGATGAAAATTGAGTGAGGAAACTTAACAAAATTTGTTTAAAGAATAAACTAGGTTTTGTTTGTTGGAAACATTAACACGGGTACTTGTAGAGTGTGAGGAGTTATTATCCGATAAAACTGCTCACTACATCAAACCCGCCCGGTGGCCTGGTGGCTAAAGCTCCCGCTTCACACACGGAGGGCCCGGGTTCGATTCCCGGCGGGTGGAAACATTTCGACACGTTTCCTTACACCTGTTGTCCTGTTCACCTAGCAGCAAATAGGTACCTGGGTGTTAGTCGACTGGTGTGGGTCGCATCCTGGGGGACAAGATCAAGGACCCCAATGGAAATAAGTTAGACAGTCCTCGATGACGCACTGACTTTCTTGGGTTATCCTGGGTGGCTAACCCTCCGGGGTTAAAAATCCGAACGAAATCTTATCTTATCTTATCTTAACCTTCAAGCAGGTAAAGGTCTCGACCTTTACCAAGACCTCTCAGTGATTCAGCCGGGACTGTCTCGTAGACCTTGTGCTCAACTCTCATCTCTTTCGATGGTCTCACAAGCTCAACATTCAAATGTGGTAACAATGAAAATTATGGAAAAAGGAACGAAACGTGTATTAAAATAATTAATTGAAATGTTGCTAAGAAATATAGTGATGATAATGTATCACATGTTCTGTAAGTGAATTATTGTACTGCAGTCAAATGGAAGGGAGGTGAGTTTACCAATGCCAAAAAGAGCTGTCAGAGAAAAGTGTCAAATTTGGAAGTACAGTAAGACCCCCGTATGTGTTGATCCGGTATCCGTTGATCCGGTATCTGCTGATCCAGTATCCACTGATCCAGTATCCGCTGATCCAGTTATCCTCGGTTTGCCTCAGCCAGAAAATATTAAGGAGGTTATAATTTGTGGTTTCATTTTACTTCATATATCTTCCAGATTTATTAATTTCTTTTATTATTTGAATAAGAGTTCATAAAATATGGTCCCATAAAGCTTCGGTAAAATCTGGCAGAAAACAAGAACTGACTGGCACTGCCAGAAGTCTTCTTCTCAGCAGCAGCAGCAGCAGCAGCAGCAGCAGCAGCAGCAGCAGCAGTAGTAGTAGTAGTAGTAGTAGTAGTAGTAGTAGTAGTAGTGGTGGTGGGAGGTGGTGGCAGTGGGTGGTGGGGGTGGTGGTGGCAGTGGGTGGTGGTGATGGCAGTGGGTGGTGGTGGCAGTGGGTGGTGGTGGTGGCAGTGGGTGGTGGTGATGGTGGCGGCAGTGGGTGGTGGAGATGGTGGTGGCAGTGGGTGGTGGTGATGGTGGTGGCAGTGGATGGTGGTGGCAGTGGGTGGTGGTGATGGTGGTGGCAGTGGGTGGTGGTGATGGTGGTGGCAGTGGGTGGTGGTGGTGGTGGGTGGTGGTGGCAGTGGGTGGTGGTGGTGGCAGTGGGTGGTGGAGGTGGCAGTGGGTGGTGGTGGTGGCAATGGGTGGTGGTGGCAGTGGGTGGTGGTAGCAGTGGGTGGTGGTGATGGTGGCGGCAGTGGGTGGTGGTGATTGTGGTGGCAGTGGGTGGTGGTGGTGGCAGTGGGTGGTGGTGATGGTGATGGCAGTGGGTGGTGGTGATTGTGGTGGCAGTAGGTGGTGGTGGTGGCAGTGGGAGGTGGTGCTGGCAGTGGGTGGTGGTGATGGTGGTGGCAGTGGGTGGTGGTGATTGTGGTGGCAGTGGGAGGTGGTGGTGGCAGTGGGTGGTGGTGGTGGCAGTGGGTGGTAGTGGTGGCAGTGGGTGGTGGTGATGGTGGTGGCAGTGGGTGGTAGTGGTGGCAGTGGGTGGTGGTGATGGTGGTGGCAGTGGGTGGTGGTGATGGTGGTGGCAGTGGGTGGTGGTGATGGTGGTGGCAGTGGGTGGTGGTGGTTGTGGGTGGTGGTGGCAGTGGGTGGTGGTGGTGGCAGTGGGTGGTGGTGGTGGCAGTGGGTGGTGGTGGTGGCAATGGGTGGTGGTGGCAGTGGGTGGTGGTAGCAGTGGGTGGTGGTGATGGTGGCGGCAGTGGGTGGTGGTGATTGTGGTGGCAGTGGGTGGTGGTGGTGGCAGTGGGTGGTGGTGATGGTGGTGGCAGTGGGTGGTGGTGATTGTGGTGGCAGTAGGTGGTGGTGGTGGCAGTGGGAGGTGGTGGTGGCAGTGGATGGTGGTGATGGTGGTGGCAGTGGGTGGTGGTGATTGTGGTGGCAGTGGGAGGTGGTGGTGGCAGTGGGTGGTGGTGGTGGCAGTGGGTGGTAGTGGTGGCAGTGGGTGGTGGTGATGGTGGTGGCAGTGGGTGGTAGTGGTGGCAGTGGGTGGTGGTGATTGTGGTGGCAGTGGGTGGTATGGTGGCAGTGGGAGGTGGTGGTGGCAGTGGGTGGTGGTGATGGTGGTGGCAGTGGGTGGTGGTGATTGTGGTGGCAGTGGGAGGTGGTGGTGGCAGTGGGTGGTGGTGGTGGCAGTGGGTGGTAGTGGTGGCAGTGGGTGGTGGTGATGGTGGTGGCAGTGGGTGGTAGTGGTGGCAGTGGGTGGTAGTGGTGGCAGTGGGTGGTGGTGGTCGCAGTGGGAGGTGGTGGTGGCAGTGGGTGGTGGTGATGGCGGTGGCAGTGGGTGGTGGTGGTGGCAGTGGGTGGTAGTGGTGGCAGTGGGTGATGGTGGCAGTGGGTGGTGGTGGTGGCAGTGGGTGGTGGTGGTGGCAGTGGGTGGTGGTGGTGGCAGTGGGTGGGGGTGGTGGTGGCAGTGGGTGGTGGTGGTGGCAGTGGGTGGTGGTGGTGGCAGTGGCAGGTGAGCCACCACCACCACCCACTGCCACCACCACCACCATGCTTGGATGGGCGGGTACCAGAAATAGTTCAATCTGGCAACATTTTGTTGTATGTCTCATATTCGTAAGATGTTTCTGAAGAAAATAAAATAATAACCATAAAATAATAAATAATAATACTCATATAATTTTTATTAATAACATTATAAACTAATAACTTCCAATAATTACTTACAAATCTTAATATTACTTTTTATAATTCTAACACGACAATCATAGCAACTTCACACCCTAGATCGACACCATGCCTAACCCTTCTAGGGTAGGGTAGGTGCCTGAGTCCGAGCCTTTAGCTCATAAGACTGTCATTCCCATTTGTTCCCTTGGGGCGGGGATGGCAGACCAGAGAGGCCTAGCTTGTGGCTAGGCCTGGGAACAGTTGGTCCCAAAGATGAGGAGGTACTTGTGCCTCCTCCCATGGGAGACTTAGGTCTCAGACACTCCCTAAAGAGGGAGCCAAGGCCGGGCCACCACTTGGAAAAGGCCCGGGCCGGGAGAATACCGACTAATCTTTAATAATAATAATAATAATTCACACCCTAATAATTGTACCATTATAAATTAAACTAACCAACCACCAGTGCAGTGTGACTCACGAAATCGTAATGACACGATTGCAAACAAACCATACCACCGGCGGGATTGAACCCGCGGTCAGAGAGTCTCAAAACTCCAGACCGTCGCGTTAGCCACTGGACCAGCTAGCCACAGTGGTGCCTGTGCTAACCTTCCCATGGTGTAGAAATATACCTAGTTGGACGACTCTTATTGTGGCTAGCTGGTCCAGTGGCTAACGCGAAGGTCTGGAGTTTTGAGACTCTCTGACCGCGGGTTCTATCCCGCCCGTGGTATGGTTTGACCAGTGCAATATTATATCCTCATAATTGTACCATAAAAAAATTTAACTAGCTCCCTTTTATTTCTACTTTTTTTTTTAATTTACCATAACTCGTTTAAAATATATCAGTCCCCATATATATGTACCACTAGTCTGTTTTTTTTGTAAAATCAATTACTATAGTCATTGCCTTCAAGCACATTTAACTGCCAATTGTAATTTCAGATATCACAAACTGCAGTATAATAATAACGTAATACTTGTCAGAGTATGCAAGTCAACTACCCCAACAATCAACTTCACTCTGCCAATTAGACATTCTTAATCTTACTTTATTCATAAGTTAAGCATCTTACATTATTCTTAAGTTAAACATCCAGAATCAAACTTTAAATTTATGATTACAAACATTGATCCTGATATCAACCTCTTAGTAAATGTATGTCTATCATTACTCTCACTGAAGCCTGGTTAAAGCCTGGTGGTACAGATATCTATGCCATCCCTGGCTACACAGCCATACACAACTGTAGGCCAGACCAACAAGGAGGTGGAACAGCTATATATTACAATGATAAACTTGAATGTATAAACAAAGCTTACACAAGGGATGAACATGGAGAATATGTTATAGCTCAATTTAAATCCAAAGACCTTACAAAACCTCTAACAGTTGGAACAACCTACAGAGTACCTCAGTCCAATATTTATATATTTAATGAAAAATTAAGAAGCATGATAAATGAGAAACATATGAGCAAACACCATCTGATTATCACAGGCGACTTCAATATAAAGTTCCAACATGACCATGACCCACAAGTAACTGAATTCACAAACACTGAGCAGCTACAAGAATCTGGGAGACTAGTATCTCCTTACTAGACCACATCTGGACAAACACAATATCCCAATTAAAATCAGGCATAATCACAGATAAGACAACTGACCACTATCCTAACTTTCTCACTTGTGTCCTTTTACTTTACATATCGTCGGTAATTCTACCAACATTATTACATACCATGACATAACCACAATGTTCAGTATACCATGACATAACAACAATGTTCAGTATACCATAACATAACCACAATGTTCAGAATACCATGACATAACCACAATGTTCAGTATACCATGACATAACCACAATGTTCACTATACCATGACATAACAACAATGTTCTGTATACCATGACATAACAACAATGTTCAGTATACCATGACATAACCACAATGTTCAGTATACCTTGATATAACCACAATGTTCAGTATACATCTACATCAATGCAGTATCCACTAAAACTATTGCAAAACATCAGTTTAATGTATTACTTCATCAGCACTCTGTATATTGTCCCAGAGTGATCACATATGTCAGAGTGATCACATATGTCAGAGTGATCACATATGTCAGAGTGATCACATATGTCAGAGTGATCACATATGTCAGAGTGATCACATATGTCAGAGTGATCACATATGTCAGAGTGATCACATATGTCAGAGTGATCACATATGTCAGAGTGATCACATATGTCAGAGTGATCACATATGTCAGAGTGATCACATAAGTCATAGTGATCACATATGTCAGAGTGATCACATATGTCAGAGTGATCACATATGTCAGAGTGATCACATATGTCAGAGTGATCACATATGTCAGAGTGATCACATATGTCAGTGTGATCACATATGTCAGAGTGATCACATATGTCAGAGTGATCACATATCTCAGAGTGATCACATATGTCAGAGTGATCACATATGTCAGAGTGATCACATAAGTCATAGTGATCACATATGTCAGAGTGATCACATATGTCAGAGTGATCACATAAGTCGTAGTGATCACATATGTCAGAGTGATCACATATGTCAGTGTGATCACATATGTCAGAGTGATCACATATGTCAGAGTGATCACATATGTCAGAGTGATCACATATGTCAGAGTGATCACATAAGTCATAGTGATCACATATGTCAGAGTGATCACATATGTCAGAGTGATCACATATGTCAGAGTGATCACATAAGTCATAGTGATCACATATGTCAGAGTGATCACATATGTCAGAGTGATCACATATGTCAGAGTGATCACATATGTCAGAGTGATCACATAAGTCATAGTGATCACATATGTCAGAGTGATCACATATGTCAGAGTGATCACATATGTCAGAGTGATCACATATGTCAGAGTGATCACATATGTCAGAGTGATCACATATGTCAGAGTGATCACATAAGTCATAGTGATCACATATGTCAGAGTGATCACATGAGTCATAGTGATCACATATGTCAGAGTGATCGCATATGTCGGGGTGATCACATATGTTGGGGTGATCACATATGTCAGAGTGATCACATATGTCGGGGTGATCACATATGTCAGAGTGATCACATAAGTCATAGTGATCACATATGCCAGAGTGATCACATATGTCAGAGTGATCACATTAGTCATAGTGATCACATATGTCGGGGTGATCACATATGTCAGAGTGATCACATAAATCATAGTGATCACATATGCCAGAGTGATCACATATGTCAAAGTGATCACATTAGTCATAGTGATCACATATGTCAGGGTGACCACATATGTCAGGGTGATCACATATGTCAGAGAGATCACATGTATCAAAGTGATCATATAAGTCAGTAATCACATATATCAGAGTGATCACATATGTCAGAGTGATCACATGCCACAGTGATCAGGTGCCAGAGTGATCATATGTTGGAATGACTGGGCCGAAGAGCGATCGGTTACCAGAGTTGTCGGGTGCTAAAGTGATCGAGTACCAAAGTGATCAGGTGCCAGAGTTATTGGGAACCAAAGTCATCGAATGCCAGAATGATCGGGTGCCAGAGTGATTGGGTACCAGAGCGATCAGGTTCCAAAGTTATCGGGTGCCGTAGTCATTGAATGCCAGAATGATCGGGTGCCAGAGTGATTGGGTACCAGAGTGATCGGGTGACAGAGTAATCGGGAACCAAAATGACTGGGTGCCAGAGAGATCAGGTGCAAGGGTGACTGGGTACCAGAGTGATCGGATGCCAGAGTGATCAGATGCCAGAGTGATGGCATACCAGGGTGATGAGATGCTAGAATGACGGGTACCAGAGTGGTCGTGTGCCAGAGAGTTCGGGTTCCATAGTGATCAGGTACCAGAGTGATCGGGTACCAGAGTGATCGGGTACCAGAGTGATCGGGTGCCAGGGTGATCGGGTGCCAGAGTGATCGGGTACTATAATGATCGGGTAGCATATTGACCGAGAACCAGAGTGATCGGTGGCAGAGTGATCGGGTAATATACTAATCCGGTACTATGGTGATCGATCGGTACCATTGTGATCGAGCACCATAGTGATCGGGTACCAGATTAGTCGGTTACCAGTGTAATCGGGTGCCAGAGTGATAGGACTGTGCTCGGGAGAATGTGATGAATGGTAAGGTTAACATCTACAACCAAACCCTCAACACTGTTACCCCTGATCAAATTCCATGGATCAATACACGCCACCCCTGCATCAATTTCATGGATAAAGACCTGCATTCTTTCCCTCCCACCCAGTGTCCCAGCGCTAATCCCGTGTCCAAATACTAACCCAGTGCACCGGCACTAACCCAGTGCACCGGCACTAACCCAGTGTCCAGGCATTAACCCAGTGTCCAGGCACTAACCCAGTGTCCCAGCACTACCTGGAGTTTACCTGGAAAAGGTTTCAGGGGTTAACACCCCCGCGGCTCGGTCTAAGACCAGGCCTCATGGTGAATTTGGGTCTGATCAACTAGGCTGTTACTGCTGGCCGCACGCAAGCTGACGTACGACAACCACAACCCGGCTGATCAGGTACTGACTTTAGGTGCCTGTCCAGTGCCTTCTTAAAGACAGCCAGGGGTCTATTGGTAATCCCCCTTATGTATGCTGGGAGGCAGTTGAACAGTCTTGGGCCCCGAACACTTATTCTGTTGCCTCTCAATGTACTAGTGGAGCTCCTGCTTTTCATCGGGGAAATGTTGTATCTCCTGCCGAGTCTTTTGCTTTCATAGGGAGTGATTTTCGTGTGCAGGTTTGGTACCACTCACTCCAGAACCTTCCAAGTGCATATTATCATGTATCTCTCTCGCCTGCGTTCCAGGGAATACAGGTCAAGGACCTTCAGCCGTTCCCAGTAATTTAGATGCCTTATCGTACTTATGTGTGCCATGAAACTTCTTTGTACACTCTCCAGGTCTGCAATGTGGCCAGCCTTGAAGGGGGCAGTTAATGTACAGCAGTATTCCAGCCAAGAGTACAAGCGATTTGAAGAGAATCATCATGGGCTTGACGTCCCTAGTTTTGAAGGTTCTCATTATCCATTCTATCATTTTCCTAGCAAATGAGGTAGATACATTGTTGCGGTCTTTGAAGGCGAGATCCTCTGACATTATCACTCCCAGATCCTTCATATTACTTTCTCTCTCTACTGTATGGTTAGAATTCGTCGTATACCCTGATACATTTTTGAATTCATCCAGTTTCCCATATCTGAGTAGTTGAAATTTCTCCTCGTTGTACTTCATATTGTTTTGTGAGGCTCATTCGAAGATTTGGTTGACGTCTGCTTGGAGTCTTTCGTTGTCTTCGATGCAGGACGCTGTCATGGCAATTCGGGTGTCATCTGCAAAGGAAAACATGGAGCTATGTCTTACATCTCTGTCTATGTCAGAAATGAGGATAAGGAATAGAATGGGAGCGAGTACTGTGCTTTGTGGAAGAGAATTTTTCACCGTGGCTGGAAGATATTGATCCATATGCCATCTTTTACCACGCATTTTGTGTGTTATAACACCATGGTCACACTTGTCGAAAGCTTCTGCAAAGTCTGTGTATACATCTGTATTTTGTTTATCCTCAACAGCATTCAGGACCTTGTTATAGTGGTCCAGTAGCTTGGACAGGCAGGAGTGATTTGCTCTAAAATCGTGTTGCCTTGGGTTGTGTAACTGATGGGTATCTAAGTGGTTGGGGATCTTGCTTCTTAGAACCCTCTCAAAGATTTTTATGATACTGGATGTTAGTACTATCGGTCTGTAGTTCTTTGCAATTGCTTTACTGTCACCTTTGGGAGTGGGGCTATGTCTGTTCTTTTTAGTGTGTGTTGGATGACCCGTGTCCATGTTCCCTCTCCATAAAATGCCGAAGGCACGCGATAAGGGCTTCTTGCAGTTCTTGATGAGCACGGAGTTCCATGAGTCTGGGCCTAGGGCAGAGTGCATAGGCATATCATTTATTGCCTTTTTAAAGTCTTGTGGAGTTAGGATAATATCCGAGATTTTTGAGATGACTAAATTTTGGGTTTCGTTCATAAAGAATTCATTTGGATTGTCGACCCTTAGTCTGGGCAGCGGCTTGCTGAACATTGAGTTATATTGGGACATTAGTACCTCACTCATTTCTTGGCTGTCATCTGTGTATATCCCATCCCGCCGAAGCAGGGGCCCAATACTGAGTGTTGATTTTCCCTTAGATTTTTTTTTTTTCAGTTTCCTTTATGGCTTTTAGTTCTATGATTTTTGTCTCCTGTAAGATTCCTTCAGCTGAAGTTCGATATTTGCAATTTCATTAACTAGTGCGTCCCTTCGTGGTCTAACCCAGTGTCCCGGCGCTAACCCAGTGTCCCGGCACTAACCCAGTGTCCAGGTACAAACCCAGTGTAACTGCTCTAACCCAGTGTCCTGGCACTAACCCAGTGTCCTGGCACTAACCCAGTATCCCGCCACTAACCCAGTGTCCTGGCAAAATCCCAGTATTCCGGCACTAACCCAGTGTCCCTAACCTAACCACCTGTCCTCTTCCACCCAGCCTCCACCCCAACATCCACCCAGCCTCCACCCCAACATCCACCCAGCCTTCACTCCCAACATCCACCTAGACTCCACTCCCAATACCCACTCACACTACACCCCCAACACCCACCCAGCCTGTACTCTCAAAATCCACCCAGCTTCCACCCACAACATCCACCCAGCCTCCACTTCCAACATCCGCCCAGCCTCCACTCCCAACATCCACCCAGCCTCCACTCCCAACATCCACCCACCCTACACCCCCAACACCCACCCAGCCTCTACTCCCAACATCCACCCAGCTTCCACCCCCAACCTCCAACCAGCCTCCACTCACAACATCCACCCAGCCTCCACCCCCAACATTCAAACGGCCTCCACTCCCAACATCCACCAAGCATCCACCAGTAACATCCACTCAGAATCCATTCCCAACATCCACCCAGCCTCCACTGCCAACATCCACCCGGCCTCCACTGCCAACATCCACCCACCCTCCACTCCCAACATCCACCCAGCCTCCACTCCCAACATCCACCCAGCCTCCACTCCCAACATCCACCCAGTCTCCACTCCCAACATCCACCCAACCTCCACGCCCAGCGTCCACCTAGCCTCCACCACCAACATCCACCCAGCCTCCATCGTCAACATCCACCCAGCCTCAACTTCCAACACCCACCCAGCCTCCACTGCCAATATCCACCCAGCCTAGAGTCTCATCATCTACCCCCATCATCCACCCAACCTCCACTTCCAACATCCACCCAGTCTTCGCTTCCAACATCCAGCCAGCCTTCACTCCACCCAGCATCCACCCCTAACATCCACCCAGCCTAAACAACAAACACCCACCCTTCCTCCACTCCCAACATCCATCCAGTCTCCTCTGCGAACATCCACACAGCCTCCACTCCCAACACTCATGACCAGTCTTCATGTCACCACTCAACAACCCTCCCACCTCCACCTACTTTTCACTATATATTCCTCCCTCACCACTCGACAACACTCCAACCTCCACCTACCCTTCACTATATACTCCTCTTTTACCACTCAACAACCCTCCCACCTCCACCTACCCTTCACTATATATTCCTCCCTCACCACTCAACAACCCTCCCACCTCCACCCACCCTTCACTATATATTCCTCCCTCACCACTCAACAACCCATCCACCTCCACCTACCCTTCACTATATATTCCTCCCTCACCACTCAACAACACTAACACCTCCACCTACCCTTCACTATATATTCCTCCCTCACAACTCAACAACACTCCCACCTCAACCTACCCTTCACTGTATATTCCTCCCTCACCACTCAACAACCCTCCCACCTCCACCTACCCTTCACTATATATTCCTCTCTCACCACTCAACAACCCTCCCACCTCCACCTACCCTTCACTATATATTCCTCTCTCACCACTCAACAACTCTCCCACCTCCACCTACCCTTCACTATATATTCCTCCCTCACCACTCAACAACCCTTCCACCTCCACCCACCCTTCACTATATATTCCTCCCTCACCACTCAACAACCTGCCCACCTCCACCTACCCTTCACTATATATTCCTCACCACTCAACAGCACTCCCACCTCCACCTACCCTTACCTGGGGTTTACCTGGAGAGGGTTTCGGGGGTCATCGCCCCCGCGAATCGGTCTGAGACCAGGCCTCGTGGTGAATCAGTGTCTGATCGACCAGGCTGTTATTGCTCGTTGCACGGAAACTTACGTCCGAACCACAGCCCGGTTGGTCAGGTACTGACTTTAGGTGCCTGTCCAGTGTCTTCTTGAAGACAGCCTTGGGTCTCTTGGTAATCCCCCTTATGTATGCTAGGAGGCAGCTGAACAGTTTTGGGCCCCTAACACTTATTGTATTGTCTCTCAGTGCTCTCGTGGCACCCCTGCTTTTCATTGTGGAAATGTTGCATCTCCTGCCGAGTCTTTTGCTTTCATATTAAGTGATTTTCGTGTGTATGGTACTAATCCCTCTAGGATTTTTCTGAGTGTATATTATCATTAATCTTTCTCGCTTGCGCTCCAGGGAATACAGATCATTGGACTTCAAGCTTTCGCAGTAATTTAGGTGCCTTATCGTACATATGATTGCTGTGAAAGTTCTTTGTACACTCATAAGGTCAGCAATTTCGCCTGCCTTGGAGGGGGTAGTTAGAGTACTCTCATGGCAGTCCTGGTGTCATCCGCAAATGAAGACACGGAGCTATAGCTTACATCTTTATGTCAAATATGAGAATGAGAAACAGAGTGGGAGAGAGTTCTGTGATTTGTGGAACAGAGCTTTTCACTGTAGTTGTCTCAGATTTTACTCTGTTTACTGTTACTCTTTGTGTTCTATTTTTCAGAAAGTTATAGATCCATCTACCAACTTTTCCTGTTATTCCTTTAACACGCATTTTGTGCTCTATAACACCATGGCCACACCTGTCGAAAGCTTTTGCAAAGTCTGTGTATACAATATATGCATTTATTTGATCCTCTACAACATCCATAGTGGTCTAGTAACTGGGACAGGCAGGAGCGACCTGCTCTAAACCCGTGTTGCCCTGGATTGTGTAACTGATATGTATCTAGATGGTTGGGGTTCTTGCTATATATTCACTATATATTCCTCCCTCACCACTCAACAACACTCCCACCTCCACCTACCCTTCACTATATATTCCTCCCTCACCACTCAACAACACTCCCACCTCCACCTACCCTTCACTATATATTCCTCCCTCACCACTCAACAACCCTCCCACCTCCACCTACCCTTCACTATATATTCCTCCCTCACCACTCAACAACACTCCCACCTCCACCTACCCTTCACTATATATTCCTCCCTCACCACTCAACAACACTCCCACCTCCACCTACCCTTCACTATATATTCCTCCCTCACCACTCAACAACACTCACACCTCCACCTACAATTCACTATATATTCCTCCCTCACCACTCAACAACACTCCCACCTCCACCCACCCTTCACTATATATTCCTCCCTCACCACTCAACAACACTCCCACCTCCACCTACCCTTCACTATATATTCCTCCCTCACCACTCAACAACACTCCCACCTACACCCACCCTTCACTATATATTCCTCCCTCACCACTCAACAACACTCCCACCTCCACCTACCCTTCACTATATATTCCTCCCTCACCACTCAACACTCCCACCTCCACCTACCCTTCACTGTATATTCCTACCTCACCACTCAACAACACTCCCACCTATATTTACCCTTCACTGTATATTCCTCCCTCACCACTCAACAACACTTCCACCTCCACCTACCCTTCACTGTATATTCCTCCCTCACCACTCAACAACACTCCCACCTATATTTACCCTTCACTGTATATTCCTCCCTCACCACTCAACAACACTTCCACCTCCACCTACCCTTCACTGTATATTCCTCCCTCACCACTCAACAACACTCCCACCTATATTTACCCTTCACTGTATATTCCTCCCTCACCACTCAACAACACTTCCACCTCCACCTACCCTTCACTGTATATTCCTCCCTCACCACTCAACCCTCCCACCTCCACCTACCCTTCACTGTATATTCCTCCCTCACCACTCAACAACACTCCCACCTCCACCTACCCTTCACTATATATTCCTCCCTCACCACTCAACAACACTCCCACCTCCACCTACCCTTCACTGTATATTCCTCCCTCACCACTCAACAACACTCCCACCTCCACCTACCCTTCACTGTATATTCCTCCCTCACCACTCAACAACACTCCCACCTCCACCCACCCTTCACTATATATTCCTCCCTCATCACTCAACAACATTCCCACCTCCATCTACCCTTCACTGTATATTCCTCCCTCACCACTCAACACTCCCACCTCCATCTTCCCTTCACTATATATTCCTCCCTCACCACGCAAAAACACTCCCACCTCCACCCACCCTTCACTATATATTCCTCCCTCACCACTCAACAACACTCCCACCTCCACCTACCCTTCACTGTATATTCCTCCCTCACCACTCAACAACCCTCCCACCTCCACCAACCCTACACTATATATTCCTCCCTCACCACCCAACAACACTCCCACCTCCACCTACCCTTCACTGTATATTCCTCCCTCACCACTCAACAACCCTCCCACCTCCACCAACCCTTCACTATATATTCCTCCCTCACCACTCAACAACACTCCCACCTCCACCAACCCTTCACTATATATTCCTCCCTCACCACTCAGGAACACTCCCACCTCCACCTACCCTTCACTATATATTCTTCCCTCACCACTCAACAACACTCCCACCTCCACCTACCCTTCACTCTATATTCCTCCCTCACCACTCAAAAACACTCCCACCTCCACCTACCCTTCACTGTATATTCCTCCCTCACCACTCAACAACACTCCCACCTCCACCTACCCTTCACTGTATATTCCTCCCTCACCACTCAAAAACACTCCCACCTCCACCTACCATTCACTGTATATTCCTCCCTCACCACTCAACAACACTCCCTCCTCCACCTACCCTTCACTCTATATTCCTCTCTCACCACTCAACCCTCCCACCTCCACCTACCCTTCACTGTATATTCCTCCCTCACCACTCAACAACACTCCCACCTCCACCTACCCTTCACTATATATTCCTCCCTCACCACTCAACAACACTCCCACCTCCACCTACCCTTCACTATGTATTCCTCCCTCACCACTCAACAACACTCCCACCTCCACCTACCCTTCACTATATATTCCTCCCTCACCACTCAACAACACTCCCACCTCCACACCTACCCTTCACTATATATTCCTCCCTCACCACTCAACAACACTCCCACCTCCATCTTCCCTTCACTATATATTCCTCCCTCACCACTCAAAAACACTCCCACCTCCACCCACCCTTCACTATATATTCCTCCCTCACCACTCAACAACACTCCCACCTCCACCTACCCTTCACTGTATATTCTTCCCTCACCACTCAACAACCCTCCCACATCCACCAACCCTTCACTATATATTCCTCCCTCACCACTCAACAACACTCCCACCTTCACCTACCCTTCACTATATATTCTTCCCTCACCACTCAACAACACTCCCACCTCCACCTACCCTTCACTCTATATTCCTCCCTCACCACTCAACAACACTCCCACCTCCACCTACCCTTCACTGTATATTCCTCCCTCACCACTCAACAACACTCCCACCTCCACCTACTCTTCACTATATATTCCTCCCTCACCACTCAACAACACTCCCACCTCCACCTACCCTTCACTCTATATTCCTCCCTTACCACTCAACAACACTCCCACCTCCACCTACCCTTCACTGTATATTCCTCCCTCACCACTCAAAAACACTTCCACCTCTACCTACCCTTCACTGTATATTCCTCCCTCACCACTCAACAACACTCCCACCTCCACCTACCCTTCACTCTATATTCCTCTCTCACCAATCAACCCTCCCACCTCCACCTACCCTTCACTGTATATTCCTCCCTCACCACTCAACAACACTCTCACCTCCACCTACCCTTCACTATATATTCCTCCCTCACCACTCAACAACACTCCCACCTCCACCTACCCTTCACTATATATTCCTCCCTCACCACTCAACAACACTCCCACCTCCACACCTACCCTTCACTATATATTCCTCCCTCACCACTCAACAACACTCCCACCTCCATCTACCCTTCACTATATATTCCCCCCTCACCACTCAACAACACTCCCACCTCCACCTACCCTTCGCTATATATTCCTCCCTCACCACTCAACACTCCCACCTCCATCTACCCTTCACTATATATTCCCCCCTCACCAATCAACAACACTCCCATCTCCACCTACCCTTCACTATATATTCCTCCGTCACCACTCAACAACACTCCCATCTCCATCTACCCTTAACTATATATTCCCCCCTCACCACTCAACAACACTCCCACCTCCACCTACCCTTCACTATATATTCTTCCCTCACCACTCAACAACACTCCCACCTCCACCTACCCTTCACTATGTATTCCTCCCTCACCACTCAACAACACTCCCACCTCCACCTACCCTTCACTATATATTCCTCCCTCACCACTCAACAACACTCCCACCTCCACCTACCCTTCACTATATATTCTTCCCTCACCACTCAACAACACTCCCACCTCCACCTACCCTTCACTATGTATTCCTCCCTCACCACTCAACAACACTCCCACCTCCACCCACCCTTCACTATGTATTCTTCCCTCACCACTCAACAACACTCCCACCTCCACCTACCCTTCACTATATATTCTTCCCTCACCACTCAACAACACTCCCACCTCCACCCACCCTTCACTATGTATTCTTCCCTCACCACTCAACAACACTCCCACCTCCACCTACCCTTCACTATATATTCTTCCCTCACCACTCAACAACACTCCCACCTCCACCCACCCTTCACTATGTATTCTTCCCTCACCACTCAACAACACTCCCACCTCCACCTACCCTTCACTATGTATTCCTCCCTCACCACTCAACAACACTCTCACCTCCACCTACCCTTCACTATATATTCCTCCCTCACCACTCAACAACCCTCCCACCTCCACCTACCCTTCACTATATATTCCTCCCTCACCACTCAACAACACTCCCACCTCCACCTACCCTTCACTATATATTCCTCCCTCTCCACTCAACAACCCTCCCACCCCCACCTACCCTTCACTATATATTCCTCCCTCACCACTCAACAACCCTCCCACCTCCACCTTCCCTTCACTATATATTCCTCCCTCACCACTCAACAACCCTCCCACCTCCACCTTCCCTTCACTATATATTCCTCCCTCACCACTCAACAACCCTCCCACCTCCACCTTCCCTTCACTATATATTCCTCCCTCACCACTCAACAACCCTCCCACCTCCACCTACCCTTCACTATATATTCCTCCCTCACCACTCAACAACCCTCCCACCTCCACCTACCCTTCACTATATATTCCTCCCTCACCACTCAACAACACTCCCACCTCCACCTACCCTTCACTATATATTCCTCCCTCTCCACTCAACAACCCTCCCACCTCCACCTACCCTTCACTATATATTCCTCCCTCACCACTCAACAACCCTCCCACCTCCACCTTCCCTTCACTATATATTCCTCCCTCACCACTCAACAACCCTCCCACCTCCACCTTCCCTTCACTATATATTCCTCCCTCACCACTCAACAACCCTCCCACCTCCACCTACCCTTCACTATATATTCCTCCCTCACCACTCAACAACCCTCCCACCTCCACCTACCCTTCACTATATATTCCTCCCTCACCACTCAACAACCCTCCCACCTCCACCTACCCTTCACTATATATTCCTCCCTCACCACTCAACAACCCTCCCACCTCCACCTACCCTTCACTATATATTCCTCCCTCACCACTCAACAACCCTCCCACCTCCACCTACCCTTCACTATATATTCCTCCCTCACCACATTACGCAAAACTTTAATGATTTCTAGTTCCTTTTTTACCTGATTTGTTTATTTAAGAAATATTTACTAAGAGTCATATTCCGCACTGCTCTACAAGCAATCTTACACCATATTTTCTCAGAGGTTATATTCCCCAGTTATGCAAAATTACCACTGGAACAAGAACTCCTAGACTTACTATCCCCTGTATCTACGTACAATACTCTCTGGCTTGTTTTTTAAACTGATATTTGATAATAGGGCCTTATTCCTCACTGGTTCTAAATGAACCTTATATAATTTGATTTTAATTTTTTTTGTGAGTAAATGGTGACTGACGGTTTCTTTACGTTAGTATTGCCCAAATAATCCTCCTAATATTATCTTTTTTAGGCATATGAAATAATTTTTAAGGTGTCATAGTCTTATGGGAAAATTTTAAGGATTACCTGTATGAACTTCGTCCTTACATTCATACAAATAATCTCATTGGGAGGTGACAACCGTATATTGTTTACAGTACTTACCCCGTGTAGACTTGTGAGAAAACTTAAACCACTCCTGGTCGCTGCAAGCAGCCCCTTCGACCTCACACATCTTAAATACATCTCTCCTAGACCAGCATTATAGATTAAGGTTGGATAACATCAGTAGGCATGGCGTTAAAAATTAGTTGTGGACTGTATGTATCAAATGGACCGATTAGAAAAGGGGGGATGGGGTTGCACGTGTCAACATAATAAGACCACCACTTACCCGATTATCGGTGGCACTGGAGATCTTTGTAATGCACACAGTACCTGTCCTATTATAACACCTAACTAGCCAGTTATTCTTATATAATAAGGTTTACTTAACTGTGCGCGAGGAGGCAACATTCCTTGACTTCCTTTATTCCCTATTCTGATTTAGACGTCCTGCCAAATTGATGTGATTCTTCTTCCGACAGGAAAATGTTATCACTTGGGTTGTTCTGATTTAGGAGACGAGACTCCGTAAAACTCCGTGTTCCTAGGAATAGGGCTGGACGTTTTACATGTGCTCACTCGGAGAATGGTGACTCGTTCACTTCACACATTCCCTTAACTTAGTGTTATTATCACTGATTTCACTATAATTCACAAAACTTAGTGTTCCAATAATTTACACACATTAGCGGTTGATCCATTAAGATCTGAGTCCGATGAGTGTCGATTGAATAGTCGGGTATTCTTCCCAATGAACTCGTTCGTCATGGCTTCGTCGCGTCGTTCACTAATTTCCTAATTTCCGTTGTTTCCACCCAATTATGTCCCAGAATATGTGCCGGGAACAGTTAGAACACTTCCTCTTATGAATTGAGACCACTAATCATGTTTCGGTCGTCGGAACCGCCAATTTGTAAAGTAAAAGGACACAAGTGCAACTAATGTGACATTTATTGTGCAACGTTTCGCTCTCCAGGAGCTTTATCAAGCCATTACAAACAATACATGGACACAGAGGGTATATAAAGGCTCAGAGTGAGGTGAATACTAGTGAGGTACAATTTCGATGTTCACTAGTGGTAGTAGTAGTAGTAGTAGTAGTAGTAGTGACAAAAGTAATACAATATGGTAAAGCAATTAATTCGTACATGAGTAAAAGGATATAAAAGCTATTACTTGGTGTTACAAAAAACGCGTTTCTAAAAGCTTAGAGATCTCCAGTGAATACTAGAAAGGACTGCCCTTCTAGCATCCAGCCTGTTACTGGGTTTTCGTAACAAGTAGTCAGTATCCTTGTCCAATTATCCATTAAAATTCAGTATGGTTCAACAGTGCTTTAGGATTACAACTGGTAGGCTACTAACTAGAGAAAATTAAAATTTAATAAATTTATTAAGTCTATAAGTTGTCTAGAGGTATATTATAAAATTAAATTAATTACAGCAATCAAAATAAAATCAATCTCTCGAGTTCAATATTATTGTGCTAAAAGCACATATCACATTTATAATTCTTAAGTACCGTCAGGTACCTTAACATTTAATAAGATATTACAAATATGTACAAGTGTGTGTATGCGTGTAAGTGCTCTTAAGTAGTTAGCCATGTCTCAAGACTCGAATAAGACTTAAACAAGTGACTGACAAAGTCCTCAAATAAACTAACTTCTTGACCGACTGGCAACCCGAACAGTCTGCTTGAACAACAAAGAATGTTAAGCCCAATAGCAATGCAATATCAAGCGACAGCGACACAGAATCAGGAACTGGGAAATAATATAACGACACTAAGTAGGGACCATCAGCAGATCCTCCACAAAACTCCCATAATACTGAATCTAAATTCAGCATAGGTAAAACTGTGACTGTGACAATACACAGGAACCAGTACAAAATTAGGTCAGAAGCTATAGCTCGGGACCTGAGATGTTCAGAGTGTCTATGTGACACACAACCTCAGTACAACGTCGAAAATCACAAAGTCTTTACAATGTTCTGTGAACAAAGTTCTACAGAACTAACAAGAATAATGAGACAGACAATCTGTCCAACCAGCAAGCGAGTCTCCAGCAGACTGACTACTTCACTAGAGGTGAGGACACCCCCCCCTCGATCACGTGATAGCTACGTGGACAACTGCAGCTCAGAAGCCGGCAGTATAACGAGCGACAAGCGATAATTACAGTAGTTTGACAATCAAGACTAACTGAGCACATTTTATATACATCCTAACAACATAAGCTAAATAACAATATAACAGTCAAATAATAATATAAAGTCATACATTTACGATTTAGCTATTATCGCAAATATAAGCAATATAAAATTAAATGAAAAGATAATATACATTACATATATACATAATAATCATTGTAACCCATTCAGGGGTTGCAACACTTGGGTAACATAAAAATAGGTTGGACAAATATAAACTGGAATGAGGCAGCTTGTTTCAGTGTTCACTCTCTGTGCTTTGTGTAGTATAACAGGAGAGACTATGTGATGGCAGGGTTTACTGTTTTCAGGAGGATTCTTGCTAAGACTTCGGAGATGGTGAAGCTGCCGTTGTTTTGTTTAATTGTATTCGAAACAGCGATCAGTGCTGATTCGAGGCACTTGCGTCTGCGGAAATTAGTTTCTTTGATCACTAATTGGGTGTCTCTGAATTTCATGAGATGATTGGTGGAATTTCGGTGTTGTACACAGGCGTTGTTCAGGTTATCGTTCCTACATGCGTAAAGGTGTTCATTGAGGCGGGTGTCGAAGTTTCTGGCTGTTTCACCTACGTAAATCTTGTCACAGCCTCCACAGGGTATAGTGTAAACTCCTGCATTGACTGGTTCGTGGTGCTTGGATTTTGTCCTGGTTATATCCTTTATTGAAGTGCTAGAAGCGATGGCTTCTACACACACACATACACACACACAAACACTATGTATTTTTAATACATAGAAGTGAAGGGGTCTATTTCTGGGCGCTCAACACTTAACTACTACAACCAACACACGCACACACCCATTTTAGGTCCTTAGTGTTTAAGGGGTCACTCTATTCCCCTCCTTCCCTCTCCCCCTCTCTCTTACACTCCCAACTCCCATCCTATCACTTCCTCTCTCTCTCTCTGTCTGTCTCTCTCTCTCTCTCTCTCTCTCTCTCTCTCTCCCTCTCCCTATCCCTCTCCCTTTTACACTCGCACCTCCCATTCTACCACTTTCTCTTTCTATTGCTTTCTCTCTCTTCCTCCCTATCTTCCACCTTTCTCGCTCTCTCTTCCCTCCCTCTCTTTCCCCTTCTCACTGTCCCTTTTACACTCCCATTCTATCACTTTCTCTTTCTATCACTTTCTATAACTTTTGTGAAACAAAATTATTTGGTGTTTCTGGTAGCGGTGAGTAAATGATACGTCTTCAGAGGCTTCTTGCTTTATTTGCAAAGTTGTGATGGGTACACAGGCTTGTGTATTTGTGCCCATGGCCCGGGAGGGCCATGCCCACGAGGGAGAGAGGAGTAAGCTTGTTTTCTGAGTCTAGGCCGCTGAGAGAGTGTGAGTGGGACCAGCGTCCCACTGACCTGGGTAGGCCTAGAGAGGGCAGCACCTGAGTGCCGCAAAATATGAACTAAGCTGGCAAACAGCATAGGCTGTCTGTGCAGACAGTACAGGCTGTCTACATTTGCTCGGCCACCTACCTCGCGTCGTCCCGACGCGACGATACTTGTGGTAAAAGAAAATCGGTCTCTCTCTCGCAGGAACAGAGCACAGAACACAAAATAAAAACATGTATATACATATGGACATGGAAAAAAAAGCTTCCTACAGGGAGGGAAGAAAAAACATGTGGGGTGTGCTGAACATTGTGGTCAAAGGCAGTGAGCATCGATGGGCATCACTGCACGCCTTCCTGCGTCTGGACAGATACTGCAACACAGGAGATATCGCTGCGGCTGAGCTGTTACGTAATGGGGTACGGTCTCCTCTAGAACGGTGAAGCAGACATCGTAGGAGTCACTGCAGGTTTCACTCAACCTGGGGCACGACATGCTGGTGCCGTCGAGTGAGGCGTCGTCAAAACTCAGCAACTGGGCAGCACTTCTGGCAAGCGACTCAGGAGGACACTTCTCGGCTGGTACTGTCGCTGGGCTGTCACTGCTGGCGAGCATGAAGTGAGTCATGGCAGAGACGACTCGGCGAAACATCTGGGAGTCGTAACACCGTACACCAGACCGCAGTGAGCGAGCTAGCAGTCAAAGTGACATCATCTTTGTGCAGGAATTCACTGAAGCTTGTGACACAAGGCTGACACAGCGCCTGCCGACAGGGCTAACTGCGGCTTGACGAGTGTCATTCTCTCGACAGTTGGAGTCATAGCAGAGGTTAGTCTAAGCATCCCCAGACTTGTTTCTCTACATATAACTGCACTCTGAAGGTCTGGAGGTGAAGCGAAACAAACCTCAATGCGAATTGTAGAAGGTACGATTCTGCAAAACATCTATGAGCAATGAACATAAGAGATTTCTGTACAAGGGGCTCATACACTCAGGGCTGACTATGTAGACAGTCTGTACTGTCTGCACAGACAGTCCATGCTGTCTGCCAGCTTAGTTCACATTTCGCGGCACTAAGATGCTGCCCTCTGTAGCCAGGCCTCTCGGTGGTGCACACCAGCCTGCCTGCCCTTGCCACGCTCTCACTCTGGCGACACCCATCACTCAGTCAAGAAGTGTCCTCTCTCGTGGGATGGCCTCCAGGGTCATGGGCACAACACACAAGCCTGTGTATCCACCACGACTTAACAATAAAGTAAGAAGCCTCCGAAGACATTTATCATTGAACCACCCGCTTTCAGCTCTACCAATTAAACTCATTATAAATGGTGGCAGCGGTGGGGGCAGCAGTTGTTTGCCCGGAGAGAGGAAGGAAGGTATGAAGTCATCTTCACTTCATCACCCCAAGCAAGAAGCATCAGTCTCTCAACGAGTTATCCTGATGCCATGTCTGCACGTTTGAGCATCCAGACACAGGTACAAGCAGGACCCAGCCGAAATTTGCCGAATTTCTTTGAGAATTGTAAGTGGCTTTCCAGCGACCCCACGCTACAGCGTCCCATGCTATTTCTCAAGTCACGTGTTCCTACATCACTTGTATGTTGCTGTTGTTGTTCAGCTCAGGACAGCTGTTTCAGCAGAGGTGAGTTTTGTGGTGATTTCTGCATCCAGTGTGAGTTTCTCCACATGTTTGTGGGAGAGGAGGAAGTGGCCGTTCCTTGCCTCGCCCTGCTGTACTCTCACACCTCACCAGGCTACCATACACCATTCACCACTGCCCACTCCCTCTGCTGTGTTTTCTGCTGTTTTTCGTGTGATTCATTGCCAGAGCTGTGTATCCGAGTGCCCAAGGCCACTCGAAGCTACGTGGATCAGCATGCCACATAGATCACGACATCACATGGATCACGACGCCACGTTGGATGTGGGAGATGTCACGTGGATCTACAAACCACGTGAGTTACCGAGCCAGATGTCCCAGGCCTCATGCTGTGGTCTGCTGCCTGCATGACATTGACGTCACCGACGATGCTGCCCGACTTCATGACGTCACGATGTCTGCTGACGTCACAGTGCTGCTGACGTCACCTCGCGACATTATGCCGACATCACATGATGTGACATCGAGTGTTTCTAGTAATTACTTCAGTATTGTCGAGAAGATTGAGAGAAGTTATATGTCGTGTGTTAATTCCTCTCAATCAGTGTTCTCACAAGTTAGTGTACCGCATGTACTGCGGGTGTGTGTTCCGTGTGTCCAGTGAGGTCTGAGCCAGACCTGAGTAGCACTACTGTGATAAGTCACCCGTGTGACCAGTACGTTTGACAGTTATCATCAGTCAGCTCTGAGCCCCGAGCCTTTGTACAGAAAGCTCTTATGCTCGTTGCTCATAGATGTTCTGCAGAATCGTACCTGCTACGATTCCCATCGAGATTTGTTTCACTTCACCTCCAGACCTTCAGAGTGCAGTTATATGTAGAGAAACAAGTCTGGGGATGCTTAGACTAACCTCTGCTATAACTCCAACTGCCGAGAGAATGACACTTGTCAAGCCGCAGTTTAAGCCCAGTCGGCAGGCGCTGTCAGCCTCTTGTCACAAGCTTCAGTGAGCAACCTGCACAAAGATGATGTCACTTTGACTGCTAGCTCGCTCACTGCAGTCTGGTGAATGATGTTACAACTCCCAGATGTATCGCCCAGTCGTCTCTGCCACGACTCGCTCCACAACTCGCTCCACGCTCGCCGGCAGTGACAGCCCAGCGACAGTACCAGTCGAGAAGTGTCCTCCTGAGTTGCTTGCCAGAAGTCCTGCCCAGTTGCCGAGTTTTGTCGACGCCTCACTCGAGGGCACCAGCATGTCGTGCCACATGTTGAGTGAAAACCTGCAGCGACTCCTGCGATGACTGCTTCACCGTTCCAGAGGAGACCATAACCTGTTACGTCACAGCTCAGCCGCAGCAACGTCTCCCGTGTTGCAGTATCTCTCCAGACGCAGGAAGGTGTGCAGTGATGCCCTTCGACATTCACTGCCTGTGACCACGATGTTTAGCACACCCCACATGTTTTTTTCTTCTCTCCCTGTAGGAAGTTTTCTTTTCATGTCCATATGTATATATATGCTTTTATTTTGTGTTCTGTGCCCTGTTCCTACGAGAGAGAGACCGAGTTTCTTTTACCACCAGTATTGTCACGTCGGGACGATGCGCAGTAGGTGGCCGAGCTTATGTAGACAGCCTGTACTGTCTGCACAGACAGCCCATGCTGTCTGCCAGCTTAGTTCATATTTCGTGGCACTAAGATGCTGCCCTCTGCAGCCAGGCCTCTCCGTGGGCATGCCAGCCTGCCTGCCCTTGACACGCTCTCACTCTTGTGACACCCATCACTCAGTCAAGAAGTGTCCTCTCTCGTAGGATGGCCTCCTGGGCCATGTGCACAACACACAAGCCTGTGTACCCACAACGACTTAACAAGACTCCGAAGACATTTGAGCTACAGTGGTGCTACACACTGGTCTGGGCTGAAGACCACACTGGACACACAGAAAACTTTACACACACCCACTGTACATGCTGTACAACATGGCTTAAACTAACAAATGATGCTTTTCCGTGCACAAAATTGACACTAAGCCATACATTAACATGTCAGAACACTGACCAATAGGAATTAATTTACATATGACATATCTTCTTTCAATCTTCTCGACAATACTGATATAATTACTGAAACACTCGATGTGACATTATGTGATGTCAGGCGTGGCGTCGCGAGGTGACGTCAGCAGCACTGTGACGTCAGCAGACGTCTCGAGATGACGTCAGGCAGACATCGTGATGTCATGAAGTCGAGCAGCAGCAGATCACAGCATGTGGCCTGGGATGTCTGGCTTTGTAACTCGAGTGGCTCATAGGTCCATGTGGCTTCGACCACACCCCACATGGGGTCAGAATCCGCGTGGCATCGTGATCTACATGGCATGCTGATCCACATAGCTTTGAGTGGCCTCGGGCACTTGGATATACAGCTCTGGCAATGAATTCACATGGAAAACAGCAGACAACACAGCAGAGGGAGTGAGCACATAGTGGTGGAATATGGTGGTAGGCTGGTTAGGTGTGAGTGAGGCAGGAACCCGGCCACTTCCTCCTCTTCTCCCACAAATATGGAGATACGCACACTGGATGCAGAAATCACCACAAAACTCACCTCTGGCTTGCTAAAATAGCTGTGCTGAGCTGAACAACAACAGCAGAACATAAAAGTGACGCTGAACACGTGACTTGAGAAACAGCATGGGACGCTGTAGAGTGGGGTCACTGGGACAATTCTCGAAAAAATTCGGCAAATTTCGGCTAGATCCTGCTTGTACCTGTGTCTGGATGCTGAAATGTGCAGACACGACATCAGGATAACTCGTTGAGAGACGAATATATCTTGTGTAGGGTGATGAAGTGAAGATGACTTCCTTTCCCCGGCAAGCACAACCGCTGCGACCACCGCTTACACCATTTATAACCAGTTTATTTGGTGATGCTGCAGCGGAGTGGGGTTCAATGATAAACATCTTTGGAGGCTTTTTACTTTATTTGACTCCTATCTTCTCACGGCCATGGCCTTCCCAGGCCATGGGGACTTAACATACAGTTAAAAGAAGTGTCCTGGAACCACTTTTCATTGAACCCTGCTCCGCTGCAGCATCACCAAATAATTTTGTTTCACATTGGAGGAAACGGTGGTTGCAGCAATTGTGTTTGCCCGGAGAGAGGAAGGAAGAGGTATAAAGTCATCTTCACTTCACCCTACACAAGAAACATCCATCTCTCAACGAGTTATCCTGATTTCGTGTCTGCACGTTTCAGCATCCGGACACAGGTACTAGCAGGATCTAGCCGAAATTTGCTGAATTTCTTCGAGAATTGTAAGTGGCATCCCATGCTGTTTCTCAAGTCACGTGTTCAGCGTCACTTGTATGTTCTGTTGTTGTTCAGCTCAGCACAGCTATTTCAGCAAGCCAGAGGTGAGTTTTATGGTGATTTCTGCGTCCAGTGAGAATTTCTCCACGTGTTTGTGGGTGGGAGAAGAGGAAGTGGCCGTGTTCCTGCCTCACCCGCCTACCACCACATTCCACCAGTATATGCTAACTCCTTCTGCTGTGTTTTCTGCTGTTTTCCATGTGAATTCATTGCAAAAGCTGTGTACCCGAGTGCCCGAGGCCACTCGAAGCTATGTGGATCAGTGACACCATGTGGATCCAGACGCCACGTGGGGTGTGGACGAAGCCACATGGACCTATGAGCCACGTGAGTTACAGAGCCAGACGTCCAAGGCCACATGCTGTGGTCTGCTGCTGCCCAACTTCAAGATGTCACGATGTCTGCCAGACGTCACCTCGAGACGTCTACTGACGTCACAGTGCTGCTGACGTCCCCTTGTGACATCACGCCTGACATCACATGATGTCACATCGAGTGTTTCAGTAATTATGTCAGTATTGTCGAGAAGATTGAGAGAAGATATGTCGTGTGTTAATTAATTCCTCTCAGTCAGTGTTCTAACATGTTAGTGTATGGCTTAGTGTTAATTTTGTGCACAGAAAAGCATCATTTGCTAGTTTAAGCCATGTTGTACAGCGTGTTCCATGGGTGTGTGTAAAGTTTTCCGTATGTCCAGTGTGGTCTTGAGCCCAGACCAATGTGTAGCACCACTGTGTTATTGTCACCCGGTGTGACCAGCTCGTTTGACAGCTGGTATTAGTCAGCCCTGAGTGTATGAGCCCCTTGTACAGAAAGCTCTTATGCTCGTCGCTCATAGATGTTCTGCAGAATCGTACCTGCTACGATTCCCATCGAGATTTGTTTCACTTCACCTCCAGACCTTCAGAGTGCAGTTATATGTAGAGAAACAAGTCTGGGGACACTTAGACTAACCTCTGCTATAACTCCAACTGCTGAGAGAATGACACTCATCAAGCCGCAGTTTAAGCCCTGTCAGCAGGTGCTGTGTCAGCCTCCTGTCATAGCTTCAGTTAGCTCCTGCACGAAGATGATGTCACTTTGAGTGTTAGCTCGCTCGCTGCAGTCTGGTGCATGACGTTACGACTCCCAGATATTTTGCCCAGTCGTCTCTGCCATGACTCGATCCACGACTCACTCCACGCTCGCCGGCAGTGAGAGCCCAGTGACAGTATCAGTCGAGAAGTGTCCTCCTGAGTCGCTTGCCAGAAGTCCTGCCCAGTTGCCGAGTTTTGACTAAGTCTCACTTGAGGGCACCAGCATGCCATGCCCCAGGTTGAGTTAAACCTGCAGTGACTTCTACGATGATTGCTTCACCGTTCTAGAGGAGACCGTACCCCATTACGTAACCAGCCACAGCAATGTCTCCTATGTTGCAGTATCTGTCCAGACGCAGGAAGGTTTGCAGTGATGCCCCTCGACTCTGCCTATGGCCACGAAGTTCAGCACACCCCACCTGTATTTTTCTTCCCTCCCTGTAGGAAGTTTTTTTTTCCATGTCCATATGTATATATATATGTTTTTATTCTGTGTTCTGTGCCTTGTTCCTGCAAGAGAGAGACCGAGTATTTTTTACCACCAGTATTGTCATGTCGGGATGACGCATCATGGTATACTGAACATTGTGGCTATGTCATGGTATACTGAACATTGTGGTTATGTTATGGTATACACGATGTTCAGCACACCCATTGTGGTTATGTTATGGTATACACGATGTTCTGCCCACCCCACCTGTGTTTTTCTTCCCTCCCTGTAGGAGGGAATGAGGGGTATATGGTAAACACGATGTTCAGCACACCCCACCTGTGTTTTTCTTCCCTCCCTGTAGGAGGGAATGGGGGGATGATGCGTCATGGTGTACCGAACATTGTGGCTATGTCATGGTATACTGAGGGGATGATGCGTCATGGTATACTGAACATTGTGGTTATGTTATGGTATACTGAACATTGTGGTTATGTTATGGTATACTGAACATTGTGGTTATGTCATTGTATACTGACCATTGTGGTTATGTCAAAGTATACTGAACATTGTGGTTATGTCATGTGATGTAATGTGACATTTCATTGGGGCAATGTTTCGCTCTCCAGGAGCTTTGTCAAGCCGTTACAAACAGTACATGGACACAGAGGGTATATATAGGCTCAGAGTGAGGTGCAATACTAGTGGTAGTAGTAGTAGTAGTAGTAGTAGTGATATAAGTTGTAATAGTAGCAGTAATACAATATGGTAGAACAATTAACTCGCACATGAGTAAAAGGATATAAAAGCTATTACTTGGGTAACATAAAAATAGGTTAGACAAATATAGACTGAATAGAGAAGGCCTGTTTCAGTGTTCATTCTCTGTATTGCGCTTTATGTAGTATTAACAGGAGAGACTATGTGATGGCAGGGTTTACTGTTTTCAGGAGGATTCTTGCTAAGACTTCAGAGATGGTGAAGCTGCCTTTGTTTTGTTTAATTGTATTCGAAACAGAGATCAGTGCTGATTCAAGGCACTTGCGTCTGCGGAAATTAGTTTCTTTGATCACTAATTGGGCGTCTCTTAATTTCATGAGATGATTGGTGGAATTTCGGTGTTGTACACAGGCGTTGTTCAAGTTATCGTTCGTACATGCGTAAATATGTTAATTGAGACGAGTGTCGAGGTTTCTTACTGTTACACCTACATAAATCTTGTCGCAGCCTCCACAGGGTATACTGTAAACCCCTTCATTGACTGGTTCGTGGTGCTTTGATTTTGTCCTGGTTAGAGCCTTTATTGAAGTGCTGGAAGCGATGGCGACTCTGGTGTTAGCTTGTGAAAGTACTTTAGAAACGTTCAGTGCAACCTGGCTATTGGGAAGAATTATAACATTGTTGGGAGTGGTGTTGGTGCGTGGAGAATTAATGATCTGAAGAGCTTTTTTCTTGCAGTCTTTGATGAAAAAGGAAGGAAAATGTAACTCAGTGAAGGTTTGGTGAATGTATGTACATTCCTCCTCAAGAAACTCAGGACTACAAATTCGGTATGCTCTTAGGAAAAACCCGACGATAATGCCTCTTTTGGTCTTAGTATGTTGATTGGAATAGAAGTGTGTGACATCATTTTTATTGGTAGGTTTCTGATAAACTTGAAATCTTAGGTTGTTGTCTATTTTGTAAATGAGGACGTCGAGGAAAGGTAGCTTGTCATTGGACTCTTCTTCTAGTGTAAACTGGATCGCCGGTTCAACTGCGTTGAGCCTTGCCTGAAGATTCCGTACATCAAAACATTTGGAAGTTAATATGAGGACGTCGTCCACGTAACGTAACCAAGTGACGCTTGAAGAGATGATGTTTGCGATGAGTTCGGACTCTAGGTGTTCCATGTACAAGTTGGCTAGGACGGCACTGATGGGGGACCCCCATTCCCATGCCGTAGGTTTGTTTGTAGAGCCTGTTATTGAATGAAAAAACAGTTGAAATTAACACAGAGTTCAATCAAGTCAACAAAATCTCCGGGAGGTAGAGGAAGATTAAGGTCCTGGTTGAACCTCGATGGCTTTTGTGGTAGGTACTTTTGTGAAGAGGGAAGTCACGTCCAAACTGTTTAGTTTCTTGTTACGGATGGAGAGGTTTCGGATGCGGTTGAGAAGGTCGCCTGAATGTTTAAGATGAGAGGGGCTGATGGTCCCCAGAAGGCATGAAAGATGTTTGGCAATAATTCCGGCTAGTTTGTGTGGTGCGCTGCCTATACATGACGTGATTGGTCTGAGAGGAATATTATGTTTATGGGTCTTGGGTAAACCATACATGTGTGCTGGTTTAGGGTTGCTGGGTAACAAGTACAGAAGTTTCTTCCCTTCTCTAGTGCGTTTGAGTATATGTCTGGTTTTGTATAGAAAATCTTTGTTGAGTGTCTCCCACTGTTGAGTGCTGATGGGTTCGCATGTAGACTGATCACTCAAGAGGTCCATCATTTTAGTGTTGTAGTCACTGGTGTTGAGTATGACGACTCCACCTCTTTTGTCGGCGGTGGCGACGATAATGTTGGAGTCATTGGCGAGGTCCTTAAGGGCAGTGATATATCGTCTAGGAAGATTAGAAGAGGAAGGTTCACATGAAGCTGCAGTGAGAATACCCTGTATATAACCGTTCTGGAAGTTGCTGTCACTGTGTCTATGGTTCCTGGTAACTAGGTTGAGTTGATAGTTAGGTTTGCGTATGTTGGTGGTAAATTTGAGTCCCAGCCTCAGTGCTTGTTTCTCGTAGTCAGTTAAGGTGTGTGACGATAGGTTGTTTATCAGGGATTCCCGTCCCATTTCCTTCCATCGACTGTTAGTGCAGAGGTAGTGAAGTTTGCGATTTAGTTTGATCTTCTGTTGAAGGTTGGCTGTGGTGACTGTGTTGAGAATATGCTCAGCAGTGTGTTGGTCAATCTTAAGATTGCCTGGCCGAGAAGGTGATCCCTAAGATTTCAAGTTTATCGGAAACCTACCAATAAAAATGATTTCACACACTTCTATTCCAGTCAAGATACTAAGACCAAAAGAGGCATCATCATCGGGTTTTTCCTAAGAGCATACCGAATTTGTAGTCCTGAGTTTCTTGATGAGGAATGTACATACATTCACAAAACATTCAAAGAGTTACATTTTCCATTCTTTTTCATCAAAGACTGCAAGAAAAAAGCTGTTCAGATCATTAATTCTCCACGCACCAAAACCACTCACAACAAAGTTATAATTCTTCCCAATAGCCAGGTTGCACTGAACGTTTCTGAAGTACTTTCACAAGCTAACACCAGAGTCGCCATCGCTTCCAGCACTTCAATAAAGGCTCTAACCAGGACAAAATCAAGGCACCACGAACCAGTCAATGAAGGGGTTTACACTATACCCTGTGGAGGCTGCGACAAGATTTATGTAGTTGAAACAGCAAGAAGCCTCGACACCCGCCTCAATGAACACATTTACGCATCTAGGAACGATAACTTGAACAACGCCTGTGTACAACACCGAAATTCTACCAATCATCTCATGAAATTCATGGACGACCAATTAGTGATCAAAGAAACTAATTTCCGCAGACGCAAGTGCCTTGAATCAGCACTAATCGCTGTTTCGAATACAATTAAACAACATAAAGGCAGCTTCACCATCTCTGAAGTCTTAGCAAGAATCCTCCTGAAAACAGTAAACCCTGCCATCACATAGTCTCTCCTGTTAATACTACACAAAGCACATTACAGAGAATGAACACTGAAACAGGCCTTCTCTATTCAGTCTATATCTGTCTAACCTATTTTTATGTTACCCAAGTAATAGCTTTTATATCCTTTTACTCATGTGCGAGTTAATTGTTCTACCATAATGTATTACTACCACTACTACTACTACAACTTATATCACTACTACTACTACTACTACTACCACTAGTATTGCACCTCACTCTGAGCCTATATATACCCTCTGTGTCCATGTACTGTTTGTAACGACTTGACAAAGCTCCTGGAGAGTGAAACGTTGCTACAATAATGTCACATTATTTGCGCTTGTGTCCTTTTGCTTTACATATGTCAAGGTATACTAAACACTGTGGTTATGTCATGGTATACTGAACATTGTGGTTATATCATGGAATACTGAACATTGTGGTTATAGAACATAAGAACATAAGAAAGGAGGAACACTGCAGCAGGCCTGTTGGCCCATACTAGGCAGCTCCTTTACATGAAATTAAGACACATGTGCAACACCTGGGTATCTTTATTGTAGACGTTTCGCCAAGCAGTGGCTTTATCAATACAAATTCTAGGACATAACTTGAAGACAGTAGGACTATATACAGAAGATGAGGTAATCATATACCATTCTTACACAACTTGTCAGACACTGCAACATCATGGAATCTTGATTCTGAGGACATGTACATAACCTTCTCGGCTACGTCAACTACCTCTACAACTAACCCATCTCTTTGGGAAGGACCTACTTCCACTGGGGAATCCCGCTTACCAGTGACTATGCCCTCGTCTGCTACACCTGACGTTACTATATAAACGCCAGGCTCCTTGCTTCTGCTTCAGAATCTCCACGACTGCGGTGCTCTTCGCACCTACTCCTAGGTTGAGGGACTGATTACCTCATCTTCTGTATATAGTCCTACTGTCTTCAAGTTATGTCCTAGAATTTGTATTGATAAAGCCACTGGTTGGCGAAACGTCTACAATAAAGATACCCAGGTGTTGCACATGTGCCTTAATTTCATCTTGTCGGTATTATATACCATTCTTACACAGCTCCTTTACAATTCATCCCACTAACAAAACATTTGCCCAACATAATTTTCAATGTTGAGAGTAAGACACATGTGCAACATCTGGGTATCTTTATTGTAGACGTTTCGCCATCCAGTGGCTTTATCAATACAAATTCCAGGACATAACTTGAAGACAGTAGAACTATGTACAGAAGATGTGGTAATCAGTCCCTCAACCTAGGAGTAGGTGCGAACAGCACCATAGTCGTGGAGATTCTGAAGCAGAAGAAAGAATCCTGGCGCTTATATAGTAACGTCAGGTGAAGCAGACGAGGGCAAATTCACTGGTGGGCGGGATTCCCCAGTGGAAGTAGGTCCTTCCCAAAGAGATGGGTTAGTTGTAGTAGTAGTCGTAGGTGTGAATAAAGCCACTGGATGGCGAAACGTCTACAATAAAGATACCCAGATGTTGCACATGTGTCTTACTCTCATCTTGTCGGTATTATATACCTTTCGTACACAACTTGTCAGACACTGCAACATCATGGAATCTTAATTCTGAGGACATGTACATAACCTTCACAACTACGACAACTACTACTACTACAACTAACCCATCTCTTTGGGAAGGACCTACTTCCACTGGGGAATCCCGCCCACCAGTGAATTTGCCCTCGTCTGCTTCACCTGACGTTACTATATAAGCGCCAGGATTCTTTCTTCTGCTTCAGAATCTCCACGACTATGGTGCTGTTCGCACCTACTCCTAGGTTGAGGGACTGATTACCTCATCTTCTGTACATAGTTCTACTGTCTTCAAGTTATGTCCTGGAATTTGTATTGATAAAGCCACTGGATGGCGAAACGTCTACAATAAAGATACCCAGATGTTGCACATGTGTCTTACTCTCATCTTGTCGGTATTATATACCTTTCGTACACATAATTTTCAATGCCACCCAAGAAATAAGCTCTGATGTGCAAGTCCCACTCAAATCCAACCCTTGCCACTCATGTACTTATCCAACCTAAATTTGAAACTACCCAAAGTCCTAACCTCAATAACCCAACTAGGTAGACTTCCACTCATCAACTACCCTATTTCCAAACCAATACTTTCCTATGTCCTTTCTAAATCTAAACTTATCTAATTTAAATCCATTACTGCGGGTTCTCTCTTGGAGAGATATCCTTATTAATATCCCCTTTATTAATACTTATCTTCCACTTATACACTTCGATCAGGTCTCAACTCATTCTTCGTCTAACAAGTGAATGTAACTTAAGAGTCTTCAATCTTTCTTCATAAGGAAGATTTCTAATGCTGTGTATTAATTTAGTCATCCTACGCTGAATGTTTTCTAACAAATTTATGTCCATTCTGTAACATGGAGACCAGAATTGAGCTGCATAATCTAGGTGAGGTCTTACTAATGATGTATAAAGCTGCAGTATGACCTCTGGACTTCTGTTGCTTACACTTCTTGATATAAATCCCAGTAATCTATTTGCCTTATTATGTACGCTTAGGCATTGCTGTCTTGGTTTAAGGTTGCTGCTCACCATAACCCCAAGTCCTTTTCGCAATCTGTATGACTAAGTTCTACATCATTTAACTTATAAGCGCTAGGGTTATAGACACTCCCGAGCTTCAGAACCTTGCATTTATCTACATTGAACTGCATCTGCCACTTTTCTGACCAAGAATAGAGTTTGTTTAAATCCTCCTGAAGTTCAATAACATCTACGTTTGAATCACTTATCCTACCTATCTTTGTGTCATCGGCGAATTTGCTCATATCACTACTAATTCCCTCATCAAGATCATTGATATATATTATAAACAACAACGGGCCCAAGACTGATCCCTGTGGAACGCCACTTGTTACAGATCCCCACTCGGATTTAACCCCATTTATGGACACTCTCTGCTTCCTGTCTGAGCCATGACTCGATCCACGAGAGCACTTTTCCCCCAATGCCATGAGATACCACTTTCTTTAACAGTCTATGGTGCGGAACTCTATCAAAAGCCTTACTAAAATCTAAGTAAATAACATCAAATTCTTTATCGTGGTCAACAGCCTCAAAAGCTTTACTGAAGAAAGTTAATAAATTAGTTAGACAAGACCGGCCTCTTGTGAATCCATGCTGAGTATCATTAATCAAGCTATGCTTATCGAGATGGCTTCTTATAATCTCAGTTATAATTGACTCTAGTAATTTACCTACAATTGAGGTCAGGCTTATTGGGCGGTAATTTGACGGTAACGACTTGTCCCCAGTTTTAAAAATAGGAATTACATTAGCCATCTTTCACATATCAGACACTACACCTGTTTGAAGAGATAAATTAAAAATATTAGTTAATGGTTCACAGAGTTCCATTTTGCATTCCTTAAGAACCCTTGAAAAAACCTCATCAGGACCCGGCGACTTATTTTGCTTCAGTCTATCTGCTTCACAACCATTTCGCTAGTGACTGTGATGTTACATAATTTATCTTCTCCTAGCCCGCTATAAAAATTAATTACTGGATTATTGTTAGTGTCTTCCTGTGTAAAAACCGAGAGAAAATAATTATTTAAAATCGAGCACATTTCATTCTCTTTGTCAGTAAGATGCCCATAGTTATTTTTAAGGGGACCTATCTTATCTCTAACTTTTGTTGTATAGACCTGGAAAAAACTTTTTGGGTTAGTTATAGAATCCCTAGCCACTTTAATTTCATGGTCCCTTTTAGCTTTTCTTATCCCCTTTTTAATGTCCCCCTTAATGTCAATATACTGATTCATAAGATGACCCTCACCTCTTTTGATACGCCTATAAATTCCTTTCTTATTCCCTAGTAGATATTTCAGCCTATTATTCATCCATTTTGGGTCATTTCTATTTGATCTAATTTCTTTATACGGGATAAACGTTCTTTGAGCAGCATGTATAGTGTTCAGAAAACTGTCATATTGATTGCTCACTTCGTTACCCCAGTCAACAGATGATAAGTGTTCTCTAAGCCCATCGTAATCTGCTAAGCGAAAATCTGGGACTGTTACTGAGTTATTGCTACTATCGTACTTCCATTCAATGCTAAATGTAATTGATTTGTGGTCGCTAGCACCAAGTTCCTCTGAAATTTCTAAATTATTAACAAGGGATTCATTGTTTGCCAGAACTAAGTCAAGCAGGTTATTTCCCCTTATAGGTTCTGTCACAAACTGCTTCAAAACACAATCCTGAACTACTTCTAAGAAGTCGTATGATTCTAAATTCTCAGTCAAGAAATTCCAATCAATATTACTAAAGTTAAAGTCTCCTAGAATTACTACATTATCGTGCCTTGTGGCCCTAACAATTTCCTCCCATAGTAATCTCCCCTGGTCCCTATCTAAATTTGGGGGACGGTATATCACACCTAAAATTAATTTTTCATGCCCCTCTGAAAATTCTATCCAAACAGACTCTGTATATGTTACTTCAGACTTAATACCCGTTTTTATGCAACAGTTTAAGCGGTCTCGGACATGCAATGCCACCCCACCCCCCTTCCCGATACTTCTATCTACTTGGAACAATTTAAAACCATGAATGTGACATTCCGCAGGCATGTCCCGACTTTTTTAATTAAATCACGTCTCAGTTAAGGCAAATACATCAATGTTACCTGCACTAGCAACTAATCTCAACTCGTCCATCTTATTCCTAGCACTACGGCTATTAGCATAATAAACATTGAAAGACTCTCCTTTCTCTTTACCCTTCCTGCTCATTTCTGTTTTTCTACTAAACCTATTACTGTCCTTATCACCCAGTGTCACTGGCTTTTCAATATCTACCTCGTTCTGCTTATTACTAGTTCCCCTAGAACTCATAATATTACTACACTGGGACTTCACTGTTTTTCTACCAAAACCCATACCACTAACTATTCCTAGTTTAAAGTCCTAACAGCTCCCTCCACTGCCGTTCCCAGTGCTACCACCCCAGACCTAGATAAGTGAACCCCATCCCTGGCATACATGTATTTCTGCCATAGAAGAGGTCCCAGTTGTCAATGAATGTTACCGCATTTTCCTTACAGTATTTGTCCAGCCAGCAATTGACACCAATTGCCCTGGACAACCATTCATTTCCAACTCCTCTCCTTGGCAAAATACCACATATGACAGGGTTCCCACCCTTCCTCCTAATTATTTCTATTGCTGACCTATACCTGCTAATCAGGTCTTCACTCCTACGTCTGCCAACATCGTCGCCTCCCGCACTGAGACAGATAATAGGATTGCTCCCATTACCTCTCATGATGGCATCCAGACGGCTAACAATATCCTCCATCCCAGCCCCAGGAAAGCAAACCCTCTGTCTCCTACTCCTGTCCTTCAAGCAGAACGCCCTATCCATATACTTAACTTGGCTATCCCCAACAACAACAACAACCTTCCTTGGTGTCGTTCGTCGTGACGTTCCCAGTAGTCGACTCACATTCGTCGGGTAGCACTGAGAATGTATTAGATGTTTCCACAACAGTCATGGTATACTGAACATTGTGGTTATGTCATGGTATACTGAACATTGTGGTTACGTCACAGTATAGTGAACACTATTGTTATATAATAGCACATTGAACACTAAGATTATCGCATAATGAGCTCTGTGGTAATGTGAAATCATAGTGAACACATTGCTTTTATAAATGTTGGTAAAATTACCGATAATATGTAAAGTAAAGGACACAAGTGCAGCTAATGTGACATTTTAATATGACAACGTTTCGCTCTCCAGAAGCTCTGTTTGTAACGGCGTGACAAAGCTCCTGAAGAGTGAAACATTGCCACAATAAAATATCACATTAGTTGCACATGCGTCCTTTTACTTTACAACACAGTGCTTGTATTTTGAACACTATAGTTATGAATGAGCACAGTGGACACTGGTTATATGACAGAATAGTGATCATTGTGGTGTGTTGCAGTAGTATAATGAACACTGTAGTGATGCAGCTATATAGTGAACACTGTTGTGATGCAGAAATATAGTGAACACTGTAGTGATGCAGAAATATAGTGAACACTATTGTGATGCAGTAATATAGTGAACACTGTTGTGATGTAGTAATATAGTAAACACTGTAGTGGTGCAGTAATATAGTGAACACTGTTGTGGAGTAATATAGTGAACACTGTTGTGATGCAGTAATATAGTGAACACTGTTGTGATGGAGTAATATAGTGAACACTGTAGTGATGCAGTAATATAGTGAACACTGTTGTGATGGAGTAATATAGTGAACACTGTAGTGATGCAGTAATATAGTGAACACTGTAGTGATGCAGTAATATAGTGAACACTGTTGTGATGGAGTAATATAGTGAACACTCTTGTGATGGAGTAATATAGTGAACACTGTTGTAATGCAGTAATATAGTGAACACTGTTGTGATGCAGTAATATAGTGAACACTGTTGTGATGCAGTAATATAGTGAACACTGTTGTCATGGAGTAATATAGTGAACACTGTTGTTATGCAGTAATATAGTGAACACTGTTGTGATGCAGTAATATAGTGAACACTGTAGTGATGCAGTGATATAGTGAACACTGTAGTGATGCAGTAATATAGTGAACACTGTTGTGATGGAGTAATATAGTGAACACTGTAGTGATGCAGTAATATAGTGAACACTGTAGTGGTGCAGTAATATAGTGAACACTGTAGTGATGCAGTAATATAGTGAACACTGTAGTGATGCAGTAATATAGTGAACACTGTAGTGATGCAGTAATATAGTGAACACTGTAGTGATGCAGTAATATAGTGAACACTGTAGTGATGCAGTAATATAGTGAACACTCTTGTGATGCAGTAATATAGTGAACACTGTAGTGATGCAGTAATATAGTGAACACTGTTGAGATGCAGTAATATATTTTTAAAATTAAAAAAATGTTCCATTGTGTTTTATTATTGCAATTTAGACATTATGTGCGAGTTTGATTATTTTCGGGTCACTACAAAACTTCATTAAATATTGTTAATAAAAGTCGTAGTTTCAACAGCGGTGGAATTTTTAGCTAACCAAAATAATTACAAATGCTTTTGTAAAGGATTCATTACTAATTCATAAATGAAAGTGACATCATGGTAATGTTTGTATTATTCAGACAGATGGTATAGAGTTTCCTCTCTTATTGTTGGTTAACTGTAACATTGTGTGGCCCGGTGGCCTGGTGGCTAAAGCTCCCGCTTCACACACGGAGGGCCCGGGTTCGATTCCCGGCGGGTGGAAACATTTCGACACGTTTCCTTACACTTGTTGTCCTGTTCACCTAGCAGCAAATAGGTACCTGGGTGTTAGTCGACTGGTGTGGGTCGCATCCTGGGGGACAAGATTAAGGACCCCAATGGAAATAAGTTAGACAGTCCTCGATGACGCACTGACTTTC